>NC_045998.1:4754481-4838306 GCF_010909765.2 Amblyraja radiata | reverse complement strand
CACCCTCATCCATCCCTCCCCCACACCCTTCTCCCTCCTCACTCTCCCCCCCCCCCTCCACACTCTTACCCCTCTCTACCCTAGCCCATCTCCCTCCATCCTTCCCTCACCCTGTCCCACACATCTGTCCCCCCTCCCCACACCTCTCTCCCTCCCTCCCCATTTCCCTTTCCTCAACCCACTCCCTCTCCTCCCCTCCTCCTATCACCCCATCACTCTCTCCCCCAACCCTCTTCCCTCACTACCCCAACCCCTTCCCTCTTCCCCCCGCCCCCTCCCCTATCCCCCTGTTTCTCTTCCACCACTCCCCGTAACCTCCCTCCCCACTCTACCACTTCTCTCTCCCTTAGCCCACCCCTCTCCCTCCCCATAGCTCTCTCTCTCGCTCCCCTCTCACCCCCACCCCTTCCCCCTACTCCTCTCACCCTCTTCCACCACTCCCGTTGCTCCTCCCCCTTCCGTCCCCACTCTTTCAATTATCTCCCCACCTCCCCCTTCCACTCTCCCTCCGCACTCTTACCCCTCTAACCCCCCACGCCTCACGCCCTCCCTCCACATTCTTTCCCATCCGTCTCCTACCCATCTCCCTCCTCCCTGCCTTCCCCTTGCTTTACCCCCGCCCCCACACAACTCCCGCTCCCCCTCCCTCTCTACTCCCCCTCCCCCACCCCTCTCTCCTCCCCTTCTCCACCTCCGTCCTCACCCATCTCCCTCTCCTCCCCCTCCACCTCCCACCCCACCCCGCTCTCCCCCACTCCCATCCCCTCTCCTCCCACGAGGGAACGCAGCTGCAGTAGAGCAGTACAATGGTGGAGAGCACTCTGTCCTCTTCCAAGTCCGGGGCCAAGTTGAGAGAGTTAACAAGTTCCAAGATAGGGTTCCATGTATCTAGGAATGTCTTGGTAGAGCCTTTGAGAGAGAACCTACGTTTTTCAAGCTTTAAATTGTAAAGTACCTCCTTAATCCAGCGGGCGTGTGTCGAGGGACAGGTGAGCCTCCAGTTAAGCAACATCAGTCTCCGGGCTAACAAGGTTGTAAAAGCTAGGACCCGTTTCACCGCAACAGAGAGGTTGGTGTTGGGAGGGGTACCGAAAATGGCTGACAGTGGGTTTGGAGGAATAGTCTGGCCGTAGGCTCTGCTTATCAAGTCGAAAGCACTCCTCCAAAAGGCTGATAGCTTAGGGCAAGACCAAAACATATGGCTATGATTGGCAGGGGATTGATTACATCTGTTGCATGTGTCCCTAACAGCGGGGTAAATTCTAGATACTCTTGCATTTGTGTAGTGGACTTTGTGAAGGACTTTGCATTGGATTAGGCCACGACGGGCACATATGGATGAAGAATGGATCAAATCCAAGGCAGAGTCCCATTGCTGGTCTGTTAATTTCGTATTCAGCTCACCCTCCCACGCAGCTTTTAATGAGGTATGAGGTTTCAATATAACCGACCCTAACAAGTTATACAAAATAGAGATGCATTTCTTCCGGTTGGGATCTAGAGCTAAGATGGTATCGGTCAGGGTTTCATTGTTATTTATCTTACCATATCCCCGTCCATATGTCTCTTCCCTTATCCCTAACAAGTCTGAAGAATGTTCGCGACCCAAAACGTAATCCATTCCTCCTCTCCAGACATGTGGACTGAGCACATGGTTTCGGCATAACCTTCACCCATTTAACTTCAAATCGCCCTTGGTTTCCCTCTGTTTCCACGCCCCCCACCCCCTCTCTTCCCAGTTCTCCCACCACTCTTACTGTTTCCGACTACCTTATCTCTCTGTACCGTCACTCCCCTGGCATCAGTCTGAAGAAGGGTCTCGACACGAAACGTCACCCGTTACTTCTCTCCAGAGATGCTGCATGTCCCGCTGAGTTAGTGCCGCATTTTGTGTCTACCCTTTCTACGCTTGGTCTCGCCAAACACTAGTGGGCGTAGCTCTCATCTTAAACCTTCCGAGTCCCATAGTTATCGGGACCATCGTCCCACGCACCCTGCTTCCTGCAAAAACGCTAACGCTACTCTCAATTCCCCCGCATCCCCGCACCTGCCCGCAAGAAGCTTCCCACTCGAGAACATTCTAGATGTCCTATTTCTTTAGTAAACATAGTTTCTCCCTGTTGCCATGCATTGCTTCTCTCTAGCATCGCCCCAAATTCTTGTTATCCTGCTCTCGTTCACCTTACCCGGACAAAACTAGGATCCTCTGGCCGAAGAGATTGTTTGATGTGGATAGAGAACTGGCTGGCAAACAGGAAGCAAAGAGTAGGAGTAAACGGGTCCTTTTCACAATGGCAGGCAGTGACTAGTGGGGTACCGCAAGGCTCAGTGCTGGGACCCCAGCTATTTACAATATATATTAATGATCTGGATGAGGGAATTGAAGGCAATATCTCCAAGTTTGCGGATGACACTAAGCTGGGGGGCAGTGTTAGCTGTGAGGAGGATGCTAGGAGACTGCAAGGTGACTTGGATAGGCTGGGTGAGTGGGCAAATGTTTGGCAGATGCAGTATAATGTGGATAAATGTGAGGTTATCCATTTTGGTGGCAAAAACAGGAAAGCAGACTATTATCTAAATGGTGGCCGACTAGGAAAAGGGGAGATGCAGCGAGACCTGGGTGTCATGGTACACCAGTCATTGAAAGTGGGCATGCAGGTGCAGCAGGCAGTGAAGAAAGCGAATGGTATGTTAGCTTTCATAGCAAAAGGATTTGAGTATAGGAGCAGGGAGGTTCTACTGCAGTTGTACAGGGTCTTGGTGAGACCACACCTGGAGTATTGCGTACAGTTTTGGTCTCCAAATCTGAGGAAGGACATTATTGCCATAGAGGGAGTGCAGAGACGGTTCACCAGACTGATTCCTGGGATGTCAGGACTGTCTTATGAAGAAAGACTGGATAGACTTGGTTTATACTCTAGAATTTAGGAGATTGAGAGGCGATCTTATAGAAACTTACAAAATTCTTAAGGGGTTGGACAGGCTAGATGCAGGAAGATTGCTCCCGATGTTGGGGAAGTCCAGGACAAGGGGTCACTGCTTAAGGATAAGGGGGAAATCCTTTAAAACCGAGATGAGAAGAACTTTTTTCACACAGAGAGTGGTGAATCTCTGGAACTCTCTGCCACAGAGGGTAGTCGAGGCCAGTTCATTGGCTATATTTAAGAGGGAGTTAGATGTGGCCCTTGTGGCTAAGGGGATCAGAGGGTATGGAGAGAAGGCAGGTACGGGATACTGAGTTGGATGATCAGCCATGGTCATATTGAATGGCGGTGCAGGCTCGAAGGGCCGAATGGCCTACTCCTGCACCTAATTTCTATGTTTCTATGTTTCTATGTTTCCATGTGGTGCGACTATGAGCTCTGTAACTGTCATTTAAGGACAACAACTAAGTACGGCTACAAAACATGTGCACTCTCCGGCCCCATCAGCATATAGAAGATAGAATCGTGTAGCACAGTTGCGGGCCTTTCGGCCCACAATATTTGCGCCGGAGATGATGCAAGTTTAACGGATTTCATCTCCTACACAATATCCATATCCGCTATTCCATAAACTTCTATGTGATTATCTCGTCATTTATATTATCGCATCGGCCTCATCCACCATCTCTGGCAATGCGTTTCACGCTCCCAAAACCCTCTGTGTAAAAAACTGCCCTCGCACATCTCTATTAAACATGTGCCCACTCACATAAGAGCTACGCCCTCTACTGTTTGGCGAGACCAAGTGTAGAATGGGTAGACACTAAAAGCGGCAGTAACCCAGCGGAACAGGCAGCATCACCGGAGAGAAAGAATGGGTGACGTTTCGGATCGAGACCCTTCTTCAGACTGGTGTCAGGGGAGTGGACGGAACAGAGAGAGAATGTAGTCGGAGACAGTAAGACTAGTGGGAGAAGGGGTGTGTGTGGAGACAGAGGGAAAGCAAGGGCGATTTGAAGTTATATGGGTGACGAGTTTGCCGCAAACATGTGCTCGGTCCGCATGTCTGGAGAGAGGAAATGGGCGACTTCGGGCTGATTAAGGATAAGGGAAAAGATGCATAGACGGTGATGTGGAGAGACAAAGAACAATGAATGAAAGATAGTTAAAAAGGTAATTATGCTAAAGGAAACAGGTAAGCTGTTTGTAGAGTGAAAATGAGAAGCTATTGCGACTTGGGTGGGGAAGGATATAGATACCACTGGGTTGTAAGCTGCCCAGGCGAAATATGAGATGTTGATCCTCCAATTTGCATTTAGCCTCACACTGACAATGGAGGAGACCGAGGTGAGAAAGATCTGTGTAGGAATGGGAAGGAGAATTAAAGTGTCCAGCAACCGGGAGATCAGGTTGGTACAGGCGGGCTGAGTAGGGTGTTCCGCGAAACAATCGCCCAATCCGCCTTCCGTCTCGCCGATAAATAAGAATCGACATCTTGAACAACGGATATGGTAGATGAGGTTGGAGGAGGTGCAAGTGCACGTCATCCAAACTACAAAGGACTGTCGAGGTCCCTGGACAGACGAGGGAGGAGGTATAGCGACAGGTGTTGCAACTTCTCCGATTACAGGGGAAGGTACCTGGGGAGGACGTGTCGTTCCACCTCATCAGCTGTCGCACGCAACACATAATCCTTCGAAATTTCCACCACCTTCAAAGGGAGAGACCGTGCCCTGCGCAACTCCCTGGTTAGCTCATCCCTTTCCACCCAAACCACTCCCTCCCCAGGAACCTTTCCCTACAACCGCAGAAGATGCAATATCTGCCACTCCACATCACCGACTATATGTCTCGTTCCCCTTATCCCTAACCAGTCTGAAGAAGGATCTCGATCCAAAACCGCACACAATCCTTCTCACCAGAGATGCTGTCTGTCCCGCTCAGTTACTCCAGATTTTTGCATCTATCTTCGGTTTAAACCAGCATCTGCAGTTCCTTCTTACACGAGTCGTAATGAATCTCCGGTTGATGTGCACATTACACACCTTCCCATCCCCATGCTGGCCTTTGTATCATATGCGCCCTCTATTGCCCGAATCAGCCCACAGCAAACTGGTGGAACAACGACTCGTGTTCCGCTTCAGTGGCTGACAACCCGACTGAATGAGCATTGAATTCTCAAATTTTAGGTAATCTTTAGTAAAGCCCCTATTACTTAACACGTTTTGCTCCGCCCCTCGTCTAGCTTTCTCCTCATCCACTGCCATCAGTCTAAAGAACGGTCCCGAGCGAAACGTCTTCTCGCATGTTCTCCAGGAATTATTTTTTTTAATTTCAAAATAGACATTATTCGGGAAATAAATATACAATACATGAAGCGTGCAAAAAATTAATCCGATATTTTCGGAGACTATAGAAAATGTTCAATACAATCTACATACATTGCTCAAATCTTACAAATGTATCTGCCACCCTTGCCACTCATGTGGCCCACTGCCGTGGAAACCCTCCCCGTATTTCTTAGGGGCGTCTCCACCACACCCTGCCCCCCATGTCCAGCAGCGGAAGGAACCTAGAATATGGTCCTCCCCCACCGAGCCTTGGCGTTGGCTGTATCGAGCTTCAGTGCGTTCCTTAGCACGTACTCCAGCAGTCTGCAGCGAGCCTGTCGGCAACATTCCCTGACGGACATCTCGCTTTGTTGGGTGGTGAACAACGCTTGGGCAGACCAAAGAGCGTATTTTACCTCCAGGAATGATGCCGGAACAATAGAGTTTTTCAAGTTCAAGTTCGCGTTTATTGTCATTTAACCGATTACAGTACAGTGATATTTGAGTTACCATACAGCCACACTAAGTGAAAAGCAACAACACGCACTGTCACATACAATAAAAAACACTTTGTGACTGTTTTTCTAAACCAGCATCTACAGCTCCTCGTTTCTACACGACGAAGAGCGATAAGCAGACATACATAACTTGCCATTTATTCACGGAACCTAAAAGGGTGTAAGAGCAGTGAATCAGTGAAACGCCCGGGATCCTCTTAAAATGATTCGCAGTATAGGGTGTTAAGGCATTGTATAAACCGACAATTTTATGAAACCCATCTAAACTAGACGAGATTTTATCCGTGTGCGCTCTCGATTTGAGCTGTAATTTGCAGGGCGATTGGTCTCACGTGAAAGCCAGATTTTGTGTGGAAGTCAAACACACATTTACCTCCAACAGAACGAAGGTCCTGCTTGAGTGTTTTATGGGTCCATGGCTCCACACATGTTACACAAGAGAGTGCTCTAAACCCGCGACAATAAGGTCCAGCAGCCATGCCGTTACAAATTACCACGAGATCTCCAACAACGTTACACGTTATTCCCCCTCTCTCCATCCCACCCCCACTCAAGTCGTACCAGCCGCAGAGTCGGCCTGTTAAGTATCGTTGTCTGTACTCGTTCTCACGCAGCAAACAGCTAACAATGACCTGATTCCTTTATCATCGTTTCGTTTTTTGCATATCTTTCATTCATTTACTCTATACCTCTCCATATCATCTATATCTCTCTTTTCCATCTGACCCGTTGAATTATCTAGCTTTTTGCATCTATCTGCATGTTATTGAAGCAGGTTGATCAATAGGTCGAACAATTATATGAAAACGCTGATTGAACGGGAGGCAAAATCTCAACAGAGAGGACGCCGAAAGCACGAACTGTATTCGAACAGTTGATTTGAAACGCCGGCAGTTTCTGACATCAGTGAGGGGAAATCGGTTCTCCCTTTCCTCAGGTGCAATCAAACAGTTGTCTCGCGTCCGCTGCCCTTGTCCATGACGGGGAAATATTCAGCTCATTGGAAAGTTCACTGGTGGTCAAACAACTTCGCAAAGTTTAGTGTCTAAAAATAATTGCTCAGATGTGTACACAACGTATCATTATACATCATTGCAAGAGAAAAAGTGTATCTCAATTAATCAATGTCGCTGCTTCTCCATATTGACTGCTCACCACACGTGAGCCCCAAATCTGGTCGATGGACTCGAATATATTTGAACCTGAAGTGCCCTCACCTGCTGAGTTGTTCAAAGCTGCTGATAAACCGTTGACCTGGGGGTCAGTGATGACTTTGATAACATGTCCTCGTTTTTAACGTTTAGTGATCACGAGGGAGTTGGACGGAGACTTGTTTTTTTTTTATTTTATCTGTTCGATTCTCTTGTCCGTGACGGACGGGATGCTCTCACTGGCACTCTCATATCCCATCAACAGGAAACGTTTTTATTGGAACTGGGAAACCTCCGGTGACTGACACTCGCTGAACAAAAATCTACTGTTAACTCTTTTGTGTCCGGCCACAAAGTGCCGCACGGAAAGTGTAGCAGTCATCATGGGTGATGATATCCATTATTTATGTTCTGTTGAGTTGACAGTAAGTGCCTGGGAGCAATGTGCGAGGCTGATAGAATCCGCACTGTCTCTCCGCAATGCCAATAATCGTGAGCAGTCGCCTGAAATCGGAATGTTCAGATTAATCGCTTCCATGCACGATATCCAGACCAGGGAAAACAAAAGGTCCATCTATGCTCTCCCCGTCCCTGGTAACCGTATAATCTATGTCCGTAGACCTCTCAACGTCACTGGTTGCAGGGGAAAACGTCATGTTACTCCAAACTCAAGAGTCAAGAGTGTTTAATTGTCATATATACTGCCAACGCAATAGCTGTTTTACTTGCAGCAGCATAACACATCTGTAATGTTCACGTCCACGTAGTCCACGTAGAATACACAATGAACAAAAGAAAGTTCAATGGATCAAAAAAAATGATATTAGGCAAATCCAAAGCACGAAGTTTCAAGTGTAATAAATGCATTTTGTGGCTGGTAGTTTAGTCCATGTTTGTAATGGTCAATAGTCATATTGTCCTTGAGAATAAACTGTAAGTAAATATGGGGTGATCACAGTTTGCATACCCTTTCTCGGAGGTTGGAGCGTGGCCAGGGTGGATAGGGTTATAGATGACGCTAGTTGTCGTTTCATGATACAGCCTACTGTAGATCCCTTAGATGGTGGAGGGCTCAGTCCCCGTGATGGACCGATCAATGTGGACTTTTTGTAAACTCCCTGGTAACATCTGCTCTCTAGCAATCCCTAGGGCTCCACTGTTGACTCTTAAGGTCGTGCTTTGGTTAGACTTCCAGAAATGCATCAGCTCGCATTTCGCTGCACTGAACTCCATTTTCCATTCCTCATCGCACTCGGCCTCCAGATTCAATCTGAAACAATCTGTGAAAACCATCTTCACTACCACGCTGTCAGATGGAGCACCCGAGGTCAGGATCGAATTCGGGTCTTTGGCGCTGTAAGGTAGCAACGGCTGCCACGGCGCCGCTATTCCGCCCCAAGGAATGGTATATTTTGGATTATCTACTATGTATTGTGGAGTGTACGTTTTTTGGCTGTTTTTCTATTGGTATTGTACATATTATTCGGACAATCGATAATAACGGGCATCATCGCCCCCGTGTGGTCCGCTCGAAGGAGTGTTTACTGTTTCACCAACAACACGTCCTGGACCAATCACATTGAAGTCACGGACTAGAAAGCTCAGCAATGCCTCTTCGTGCTCATAAGTGGAAGGAATTAAGACATATCTCCAGTGACTCTCACCAACTCTCCTAGCTGTCAGATTGCATCACATCTTACCAGCCACAAGGAATTGCTGGGAGTTGAGGATGTCGCCCAATCCATTACAGTAATTAGCCTTCCAATCCCCCCACCCCTAGTTCCATTTACACTACACTTCACGCTGCCCCAAGAAAGCAGACAACATAATCAATGACCACGCATTCCCTCGTCCACTCCTTTTGTCCGCTCCCACATTGGAAAAATGATACAAAACCTTGAAAGCACGTATCACCAGATTGAGGAACAGCATCGTCCCTGCCTCTTCTTCTCCTTATCGAGTCCACACACAAGATTAGAAGTTGTCAGCCAGAGCTGAACACACTTCTCGGCATCTGCACAATGGTGTCTGTCTTGCGCTTCTTGTGCTTCTTGTGCGTGGTGGTGGAAAGATTGGTTGAAACAGGGCCGCGACGTGAACGCTCTTTCCTTGGCCCCATCGTCCCTGCTGTTATCACACTACTGAACGATCCCGGCAAAAAACAGGAATAGAGCCGAACTTCCAACCTACCTCAACGAGGACCATGGATATTTACTCTGTAAGGCTATAACCATAATCTGCACTACAGTATTTTTCACCTTGCACAGCCTGTTGCACTCACCTTGCACAACCTGTTGCACGCATATTGCACGCTTTTCCTGGGTCGCACGGTATCCTGCTACAATGGTAAATATAAAACTGTAGCAATAGATGTGCAGCAAAAGTCGCCATGTTCGTGATGGGCCGAAGGTCCAGTTGCTGTGCACCTTGGGTCACGGACACAAAGAGAAAAGCCGTATTTCACCCCACACTGTATTTTAGTGATCTGACAGTCACTATTCTAATGACACTATTCTGTATGACAGGCCGTTTTCCGTCGGAACGAGCTACAGACATGGAATTACATACCTGCGTCGGTCCGCTTATCCACTCCAGTGCCCTCGGCCTCAACGGCCGTCACGGTGAGGATAACACGAATATTCAGAGGAGCAACTGGACATGAAATTTATAAGTAAATGAAGTAAATATTTCTTTATCGCCAAACGGTTAACGCCTTTCATCCCAGCAACCCCTTGACGCAAGAGTTAACCGGAGTTTAACATCGTGGGAACCTCGTGCGATAACAGTACGGCATTCGTGGACCACCGTGGACCACCGTAGCGCTAACGGCAGGTCATCGTGTAACTTGGTCTCTCGGGAGAAAATTCAAGAAAGTTTGAATTTCTCCAAGAGTGACTTGTACACTTGTGGTTGAGTATTGCAACATTATATGAACGTAGTGGCCAGTGCGATATCCGTGCGATATCCGTAATAACTCTTGCGGGTACCGTGGGAACTCCTGCGAACGGTGAACCCGGAAGCCGGACAGAGGGGACAGAAGGTGATTAAAAATTATCTTCTGTGGGATTGAATTTAAAAAATAAATAAAAATAAAGATTTACATCCGCATATGGACATCAACTTATTCATGAGTTATGTTAATGACATTCAAGAAAATAACTATAATC
The DNA here is from genome assembly GCF_010909765.2 of Amblyraja radiata. NCBI lineage: Eukaryota > Metazoa > Chordata > Chondrichthyes > Rajiformes > Rajidae > Amblyraja > Amblyraja radiata. The sequence goes on along the minus strand of NC_045998.1, from coordinate 4,828,216 downwards.
TTTAAAAGGGACTTTAAAAGGGACTTTACTGAAAGGTTACGCATTTTTATGGTCCGTGAGAAATTTTTCACATGTACTTCTTTGAGAGATACAGGTCGGAGTCCTCGGGTCCAGGGGTCCGGAACGCTACCAATCAATGTTGTGCAGAGACCCGTGTAAGGAGTGAACTGCACATGCTGGTTTAAACCGAAGACAGACACAAAAAGCTGGAGTAACTCAGCGAGTCAAGCAGCATCTCTGGAGAAAAAAAGCTGATGTTTCGGGACGAGACACATCTTCAGACTCAATTCCGATTAGGCTGTCTGAAGAAGGGTTCCGGTGTTGGGGGAGTCCAGAACCAGGGTCCCAGTTTTACAGTCTACCGTGGGAACTCTTTAACTCAGTAAAGTAAAGTAGCCTTTATTGTCATATCAGCGCAGAGGCAGCAGTTGACTGTTGCTCTATTCAGTTTCCCAGGGGGTCTGGACGGGACTGGAGTTGGGAGAGAAAGGTGGGGGAGTCGAGGGAGAGGAGGGGGAGACAGATGGGGGTGTCTTCATTTACTGACGGCGGGTGTCTGTCACTGAAACAGGCAGGTGAGATTTCACATCCACCTTGTGTGTGCCTCTCTCTCTCTCTCCCTCCCTCTTACACAGGCTGAGAGACTCTGCCTCTGTGAGTGTACGTCTCTTTCTCCCCCTCTCCCGCACACAGTAAGACCGAGGTACTGTGCTCAGTCCATCTGTGTCTCCCACATACACAGTAAAATATGTCTCCAAATGAGCCAATTCAACCAAGGGAGGATATATATAGTGTGTGAAAAAAAAAGTTACATCATTTGTGTCACGTGTAGTTCACGATGTTCATTCAAGGTTTAACGGGAAAGCTCGGGAAACGGACAAGTTCACTCGCACAAATAGCAGAAAGGCCGAGTACCGTGGGAACTCTTTATCTACTGCCGTTATATCGTGCGAGACTCGTGCTGGACCACGACCTCTTCACTCTGGTGACATCTTGCGTCAACTCGCCCCGTGAAAAAGCCCCATTACAGTTGCTGCCTTGCAGCGCCAGAGACCCGCGTGCATGGCGTTATAGAGTGATAAAGCGTGTGACCTCGGCTGCTGTACAGAGTTTGTACCAAAGATCTTAGAGCGGAGCAAGATGGTGCGCACCCGAGCGTAATTTCCGCCATCTCGGTAAACCCGACTCGACTTCAGTTATGCTTCTCGCAGTTGAATCAGCGTTGTGGGGGAACAGTTTGTGTGTTTTTAACTGGTTGAAATGTGTTTTTACATTTTATTTCTAAATGCTGTAAATCCTCATCAAATTCCACATCACCGTCAGCAGTGCCTTGGTCGCTATTTGCTGAAGTAAGTGTGTGTGTGTGGAAACTTGCCTGATTGTTAATCTGACTGGAAGCCAAATCTGACTGGACACACGCCAATATACACAAAAAACGGCACGTACTGCGGATGCTGGTTTAAACGGAAGTCCGACACAAAAGGCTGGATTACATCAGCGGATCAGGCAGCATCTCTCGAGAAAAGGAATAGGTGATATTTCGGGTCGACTTTTTAGATAGCTTCCATGACCTGTTTGATTTCATCTTTCGGCATGCTCCTGGTCTCGGGCCGCACCGATCTGCCATACATGGTGTGTGTGTGTGTGTGTGTGTGTGTGTGTGTGTGTGTGTGTGTGTGTGTGTGTGTGTGTGTGTGTGTGTGTGTGTGTGTGTGTGTGTGTGGGTGTGTGTGTGTGTATGTGTGTGTGCGTGCGTGCGTGCGTGCGTGCGTGCGTGCGTGCGTGCGTGCGTGCGTGCGTGCGTGTGTGTGTGTGTGTGTGCGTGCGTGCGTGGGTGTGTGTGTGTGTGGGTGTGTGTGTGTGTATGTGTGTGTGCGTGCGTGCGTGCGTGCGTGCGTGCGTGCGTGCGTGCGTGCGTGCGTGTGTGTGTGTGTGTGTGTGTGTGTGTGTGTGTGTGTGTGTGTGTGTGTGTGTGTGTGTGTGTGTGTGTGTCTGTCTGTCTGTCTGTCTCTCTGTCTGTGTGTGCCTGTGTGTGCCTGTGTGTGTCTGTGTGTGTGTGTGTGTGTTTGTTTGGCGGAGTCTGAGGGGAGAAGCGCTGGCACCAAGAGCGAGCGAACGCACGGACAGACGTACGAAATCAAAGACCACAGAGGGGAATATTTCGGGTCGAGACCCTTCTTCAGACTGAGACAGTCAAGGGAAAGGGAAACGGGCGATATAGGCATATATTCCATTCATTTGTCCTTATATATATATTGTTGCTCTTTTCTCGAAGATCTTTCATTTCCCCTGACTCAGTCTGAAGAAGGGTCTCGACCCGAAATGTCACCTATTCCGCTCCATGATCTTTGTTTTCGTCCGTCTGTCCGCGCGTTCGCTCGCTCTTGGTGCCGGTGATCCTCCCCCCAGATTCCGCAAAACAAACACACACACACAGCATGTTCGGCAGATCGGTACGGACCGAGGCCAGGAGCAGGGCGAAGGATGACATCAAACGGGTCATGGCAGCTATCGAAAAAGTCGACCCGAAATATCACCTATTCCTTTTACTCCATAGAGGTTGACTGATCCGCTGATTTACTCCAGCCTTTTGTGTCTGTCTTCAGTTTAAACCAGCATCTGCAGTTCCTCCCTTTACAAGTGTCAACGCATAACAAGTCGGATCGGGTTAAAGATTGTGTCGTGCCGAGCAGCACGAAGGATGACATCAGACGGGCCATGGCAGCAATCGAAACAGTATGTAAATGGCAAGCGGGAAATAAATAAAATAGCACCCGAAGAAAATAGATGTTTAACAAATAAAAGTGGTCCGGCGGTCGCTCCGTGTCCGTGTCGGAGGGAGGGGGGGAGGAGAGGATGGCTAGAGTTACCCCTTTCCCCTGACAGTCTGAATACGGGTCTCGACCCGAAATGTCACCTATTCCTTTCGTCCAGAAATGCCGCGCGACCCGCTGCATTTTGAGTCTATACTTTAATCTCTCAGCCGAATAGCAGAATCTCCACGAATTAGGTTGACGTCACGACGGAAGCAGGTTACGGAAATGGCGCTGAAGATCACCCATCACCTACCATCTTGCTCCTCTCTAGATCTTTGGTTTGTACGTTCTCCCCGTAACCGCGCGGGTATCCCGGGTCCTCCCGTTTCCTTGCCCACTCCAAACGCGTACATATTTTGAAGGTAAATTGGATTTGGCAAATCATGTAAATTGTCCAAAGTGTGTAGGATAGTGTAAAGGGGGATCGTTGGTCAGAGCGGACTCGGTCGGCCGAACGGTCTGTTTCGTTGCTGTATTTGTAAACTAAACTACTCTAAATAAGACTGCATAATATACTTGAAATCCGTCCGAACCCAAGTTTTAGGAAATCATAGTTGATGAGGAAAATACAGTATCCACAAGGCATTTGAAACAATGCCACAAATTCGGGCCCTAGGGGAATTGAAGGCCGTGGAAGTCTTCAGCAGTCTAGATGGGTGAATTTCATCCTATAAGTTGTTCCTAGTGATTAAGTAAGTCATGAAATCCATGAAGAACTGGACTCTATCCATGAATCTGTGAATTCATGGCCGAAACTTGAGCGGCCCAACGACATCATGCGCCATGAGGAAATGAGACAGAAATAGTAAAAGGAAATTGAGTTACAACTGTAAATGCATTTTACAGAATGAAGGGAGATAAATTTTAGTTCCCTGAACCGGTGTGTACAGAAAACTACCTTTATTAATTAAAGCAAAACTACGTGCTGGAGGAATTACGCGGATCTATTGAGGGAGTGGGCATCGAAGCGGCAGGGGAGGCTGTTGGTATAGGCATCCGTTGGTAGGTCGGTCCGCTAGAACCAAAATCCGTCATAGATTATCCACCATGGTTTATTGTAGATAAAGTGAATGCTCAGCATGTTTTACCCAGGGTAGGGGAATCAAGAATCATATGACAAGGGCATGAGTTGAAATGGTAACGATGAACTAGAAACTTGAGTAGCAACTATTTCACCTACTCAATGTTGGGTATATGGAAGGAGATGCCAGAGGTGATACTTGAGGCAAGTACTACAAAGCATTTAAAATACATTCAGATAGGTACATACAAGGAAAAGCTGAGAGGGATATGGACCAAACAAGAGCAAATGGGACTAGTTTACTTAGGGCACTTTGGTTAGCATGGAAGGCCAGAGTCCAAAATACGGCTAAGTTCGTGCACTACAGATTCCCGCCACAAATTCTTGACTAAATCATGATTTCTAAAACCGATGGGTGGTATATTATTGGAGTTACGTTATCTTGGTTGCCAGCATTACAACATGCACACTCCCCCACACATCACCAGCTTCAGTGTAAATACAGCGATATTTCTGAAAGTGTTCCAGATGGCGTCTAGCATTGATCAGGACGCGTTGCAGAAGATGCCAACCACAATTTGGGGAATTTTGCTATTGACCCATTCGCTCGCAGACGGCTACGTGCTAATTGTCCGTGACGGTAGGCACACGCATACGTCCCAGTCCCTCGTCAGTGGGCGGTGGGAGACGGTTGGTTTAAAGCTGAACTCTACTGCGGTCCGCGGATTCAGTATTTATGTTTGGGATGAGATTCTTAAGAAGTCTGCGGACAATCATGGATAGGATGGACATTCTGATACTGTATACGACTTCCGACAGGTGATGGCAATAGTGCTTTTGCGAAAGTCACAGAGAGCAGAATTGAACGAGCACATTATAGGCTCCTCCAGTATGATCAGTTTCGCCGTAAGCGTCAGTGCGGGTGGTTACTGGGGAGGCAGCGTTTCGGTTGTTCCAGATCGCAGTCACCCGCGACATGAAGTGCGTGGGAATATGTTTGTTGCCTCCTGTAGACAGAATCGCCGACACACTATGCCCAGTCGCAGCTGATCAATGGTAAATTACAAATGGCATTGTTGATAGGTATGTTTTCCTTTTAACGTAATCAAGTGGGTTCGGGGTGGAATGTATCAAACGGAATTATTATATGCATTTCCCATAAGGGCAATAAAAGGGGTGAGGATTAACGACACTGAAAATGTGACAAATAAGCTACCGTTTGCAAAACGACTGCATGATATCGTTCGTAAAATGTTGCCTTTACCTCGGGGACTCGCAGAAGTCCAGCCAAGAATTAGTCGGAGCACAATGTTGTGTGAACGAAAGGATCTATTACTATTACAGTGTTGCACCCGATTCCAACAAAGGACACCGAGACACCTAACTCCTCCCTCCAGAGCCGAGTGTTCGTTCTGCCCGTGGCCTACCACCGGGTGCCGCTACAGTCCCGCCCTCCCTGAACCAGAGGCACCGAAACGGACGGGACGCCGAACGAGCCAGCCAGATCGCCTAGATACGTTCCCACGCACAAGGGACTTGCCTGGTCCGGAATAATTCAAGGCGACCGTGGGTTGGCGGCGACCGAGGCTGGGAGGTTGAGCCACATGTAATGGCTCGATAAGGTCCAAATGGGCCGGCTTTAAACAAGCAACGGATACAGGTTCGTGCCGGCCCCCAATGTCCAAGTCGTATGGCGTGGACCCGTGCTGCAGCACCCGAAAGGGACCACCATCAGGGCGCTGCAAGGGCCCTGTGCCCGTCGCGGCGCAGAACGACATACGGACAGTCCACCAGCGCTGGTGGTACGTGCGGTGGGGCCACCCCATGAAGAGACGTTGGAACGGTAGACAGGGCGCCGACCCTCTCCCGCAAACGCACAAACACAGATGACGGCGGTTCCCAGGACCTATCAGCGGCCGGGGCACACTCCCCGGGGAAGCTGAGCGGAGCGCCGTACACTGAGTCCGCCGAGGATGATGACAAATCCTCCTTGGGGGCGGTCCGAATACCCAACATGACCCATAGCCACTCATCTATCCACTCAGGGTCCATGTGGCGAATCTTCAGGTCGTCCATCAGATGGCGGTGGAACCGCTCCACCACACATTCGACTGGGGATGGTACGCTCCTTGAGGCCTGTGTACTTACTCACCGCCGGCAGATTATCAAGGTAAGGCAAGACCCGTCGAGAGCGCTTGCCACGTAATGGTACCGGTCTCGTCGACCGTAACGCCGCGGACGTGGAACTGGGATTCTGCGGGACGGAGCAATACCCCGGCTGCAAGATCCAAAGAGTAGGCAGCTTCAGGGCTACCGCGTTGTGCTTGGACTCGTAGGCGGCCGCGGCGGGTTGCGCGCTATACATTTTTCCGTGAAATGTGTCCAGGATTCAACTGTGGGGTCACCAGTGTAGCGGGGACTCCAGGAGTACAGCCAATAATAAGGCGAAAACAAATACATGAGAACGGAATGTGTCTTTAATACTCTCACCGTACTTCTTCCAATTCCAACCCCAACCCCGTGACCGGGCGTCACCCGACCTTAAAAACCCCGGGTCAGACCCTATGACCAAACGCCTACCACTCCGAGACGCTTAACTCTTCCCTTCTGAGCCGATGGTTCGCTTTGCCGGTGGCTAGCCACCAGGGGCCACCACAATCCTGGTTGTTCTGTCCCCTACGCTAAACGAATGCATATTCACCTCTTGTGATTTTGAATACCTCTTTGAGATCACCGCTTAGGCACTTGCGCTTCATGGAATACATTCCTAGACTGCCCTACCACTGCCTATAGTTCAGACCCCCAAGGCCAGCTTAGTGGCATGCGTGATAGAGCTGAATGACCACAACTGAATCCAATATTCCAAATGCCGCCTCGCCAACGTTTTATACGGCTGTAACACAACATCCCAACGAGACTCAGTACATGGAGTGCTGAAGGTCAATGTATAAAAAGCCTTGTTGACCACCTTATCTAACCGTGACGCCAGTTTCAAGAAGTATGTACTTACATTCCTAGAGCCTCCGCTTGACAACACTACAGAGGGCCCTCCATTCACTGTGAAGTTTATCTCCGAGCTTGTCTTCCCAAAACGCAGCACCTTGTCAGGCAAAGATCGGCCCATTCGTTGGTAATTGGGTATGGAATATGACAGAAATGTCAGTGGGTGACCATTTTGGGACCAGTAACAACTGTCCTCTCAGCGAAAAATAGTTATAGACTAGACTAAGTGGGACCCGTTTGGTCCCATTTTCACACGGGAGGCCTGGTCCCCCAACACAATATTCCACCTCTCCACCAATTCCAATATTCCACCACTCACGCATAGGACTCAAGCGCGCAGGCGCGGCTGACGGGTTCCCGTTGTAACACCTCTGATCCTCCCATCTCCCCTCATCCCCCCCCCCCCCCCCACCTCCGCCCCTTGCCCTCCCCACCCCCACGCACTCACTCAATACCCCCCTCAACCACCACCCCCCACCCACTCTGAGCGGCTCTCCTTCGGCGCAGCCATTCTCTCCCATTGGCTTGTGGACTCACACTTCACTCAGCCACGGCTTGTGGACACACAGTTCAATCAGCCACGGACTGTGGACTCACAGTTCACTCAGCCACGGCTTGTGGACTCACAGTTCACTCACTCAGGGCTTGTGGACTCACGGTTCAATCAGTCAAGTCTTGTGGACTCACAGTTGAGTCACTCACACACAATACACTCAATACACAATATACAATACAATTTATTTGTCACTTGAACCTCATAGAGGCTCAAATGAAATGGTGTTTCTGCAGTCATACACACATGAAAAAAAGACTCAAGACACAACACAATTTACACAGACATCCATCATAGCGCATCTCCTCCTCGCTGTGATGGAAGGCAAAACAACGTATCGCTTGTGGCCTCACAGTTCACTCATTCACGGCTTGTGGACTCACAGTTAAATCACTCACGACTTGTGGCCTCAGAATTCACTCAGCCACGGATTGTGGACTTACAGTGCACTCAGTCACGGTTTGTGGGCTCACAGTTCAATCACTCACGGCTTGTGGACTCACATTTCAGTCACTCACGGCTGGTGGACTCACTGTTCAGTCACTCACGGCTTGCGGACTCACAGTTCAGTCACTCACGGCTTGCGGACTCACAGTTCAGTCACTCACGGCTTGTGGACCACTGGACTCAGGTTCGACTTCCGGACTCAGCGTGGCTGGTGAACTCACAGTTCTGGACTCAACACTCAATCACGGCTTCCGGGCTGACTGACTCACGCCCGGCCTCCGGGGATTTATTTTCTTCGCCCCGGAAGGGACGTTACCTTCATGGTGACCGACAGGCGAGAGATCAATCTACTGATCCCACGATTTTTTTAAACCTTCTTAACTTTTCTAACATACGTGGTGCGCTTGGAGCAGAGGAAAACGGTGAGTAGTTGCCGAAAAGATCCGACGATATAGGGTACTATAGATTGATTGATAGATAGATAGGTACCCGGAAGGCGACTCCGGGCTCTCAAAGCCGCCACAGCCAGACATAAAAAACAGTTGTTTTGTTCCACGAGCGGTAGCACTACTCAACAGCCAAAAGTCTGTCGCCTCTTTTTAGGTATGTTGCAAAGCGTACCTGAAGCGTCGCTGAAAATCTGTCCCAGCCCGTGTGCGCGATTTTGGCGCCGTTTAGCGGGGGGCGGGTTTAAAACGCGATTTTCTCTAGGCTGTTCAAATCGAGGATGTTCAGCCCAGTTTATTATTAACGAAAATTCGCTGACAGATTCCGTCGCTTGAGCTATTAATAGTTTTAAGAGCTTTATCAAATTGTTATAGCAGTTTAAAAATTAACCTCTAAACCCCCGACGGCCGGCAACCGGCCGGATCTCATACAGGGGACAATAGAAGGTAGGCTGTTTATTTTTACATGAAAAAGGCTTATTAAGATCCATTTATACAAAGTTTAATGTTGCGAGTAGCTAATTTTGGGCACATTATATCCCGCAGTATTTTTCTGGGCATTTGAGGGCACAAATCTACCGCAATGTGAACGTTCTAAACCAGCGCGTTCACAGGATCCCACTAGAAAGCTGATTTAAATGGACTTTAATTTACAGCAATTGAACACTAAATTCCTTCCGTTTGGCCTATAAATTAATATAAATGAGATTTTAAAATCATGTTTTATTGTGAATTATTTGTGAATATTATTTGGACACTTAGGCTATTTAAAAATGTTAATCATTTATTAAGAAATGGATAGATGTTTAGATCTAGTAATTGAAGTTTGAAATTAACTACAATTGGGTAACTAACTAATTTTATGCTTTAATTTCAGGTCATCCAAGTAAGATTATTTTATATTTGTTTCAGAATGGTTCAATCTATGATAACTGAAAATTTCATTCAGTTCTCTTAATTTTTAAGAAGGTTATGGGCTTTTGATTGTCCACGATCACAGCTTTTTTGTTATGTCCATAGAAAATCAATAGGGAACAAGATGCTAATTTCCGAGTATGAAAATGGCTATAACTTTTTAAATACTTGAGATATGAAAGTGAATTAGGTGTCAAATTAAACTTCTTTTTATGCTTTATCTGAATGGATAAAATGCAGACTTGATGCTTTAAATCTCAACATTTTGTAACATTGCTACTCCTTTTGCTCTGATATTTTATTTCATTCTTCATTATATTTTTATATTATAATGTTTTATTTTTAATTGTCTACTGTGTATGTTATTTGCGAGAAAAACGTATAGGCAAATTCCTTGTATGGATACATACTTGGCAAATAAAATTTATTAAATTCAATTCAATGACGTGTCATCAGCTCTTTGCAGACATCCATTGTGGGGGCCGTTTGCTTAAGTCGCAACAACGACGGTTCCCTCACATGCTGATAACTACAAGGTTGCCAATTGCACACCACTTGTCATAGTGGAGACCGACGTATTTTCCAATATTATCTCTTTACTTAGATGAATTACTTTATCCCCTGAACACTGTCATTTACATGGTAATTCATCTGCTCCTATGCTCCCTTCGACATTAAATATTATTATGTGCTCTCTGTACCTTCGTTAACGTTTGTCCATATATTCCTTATCCCAGAGTTCCTCACATCCTATCGATTTCTGACGTACCTTTATCAATTAATGATATTGTATGGTCATCTGGGGTAGTAAATATCAAATATTTGCCACTCTCAAAGTAAAGGCATTACCTCTGTTCTTTTCCTGAATGCTGACTACTAAAACGGAGACGAAGAGCATTCCAAACCGGAAAAGGGTCATATCTTTTATAACTCTGCCAAGCTGCCATTTTTTGTGTTTCAATGTCTTAGCCATGTTCGTGCAAAGATAAACTCACCATCGCTAATAAGAGAACGGTGCATAAAGCATATGTTATGTGTAGGAGGGAACTGCAGAATCTGGTTTATACCGAAGATAGACGCACAAAGATGGAGAAACTCAGCGGGTTGGGCAGCATCTCTGGAGGATAGGAATGGGTGATTTCGCGCTCTCCTTTCCTTGATCATCGTTACTGTTTGCGTACATTTCATTCGTGTTATATATCTCTCTATATCGCCGTCTATATCTCTCGATTGCCTTTACCCCGAGTCTCAGTCTGAAGAAGGGTCTCGACCCGAATCGTCACCTATTCCGTTTCTCTAGAAATGCTGCCTGACCAGCTGAGTTACTTCATTTTTTGGTGTCTAGAACACACGATATGGTTGCTTTCATTAGTCATATCCACATATCCAAATGGGCTGGTCCACAACCCAATGGCCTTTACATTGAATTTTCGAATTTCAGGTTCCTCCGACCTTATGTGCTCCGCACTCTCCCACTTCCCGATTCACCTCCGGTTCTTCGACCTTTATTCCCATATGCATGCGACCATCCTGCTCCATCACCTGCGATCGTCACTCCACCACTCCTGTTTCCAGGTACCTATCAGCCACTTACTTCATCCACGGGAAGTCCTCGGCTGTCTCGTTGCATCTAGCCATCTTTCTCAGATTGGCTCCCAATAAAACCATCTACCCATCATTTATCACCCCCTCGCTCTACCAATCACCTTGCCGGCTCTTGTCACTGTTCTCCCGTCTCCACGGAAATACTGGCTATCTGCTGTCTCTATCTCTCAGATCTGATGCAGAGTATCCATCAGAAACATCGCCTACGGCTTTATTCAGCATATGCGGCTCGACAAGCTGAGGTCAACCTTTGGTTTATTTTCCTTCTAGATTCCATAATCTGCTGTATCTCCTGTCTGCACTTCACTTTACCCCAGAGCTATTTTCTATGACCAGCCAACCGATGTGAAATGTCCCAGTGTTTAAGTTCCTCATCTCATGACAAAATAGCTGACCCGTTCCTAACCCTGTTGAAATTCACACAGCTGCACTTGCTGTTATCTTTATAATCTCGGATTTATGCTTCACAGAAAGTTTTTGATTCACACAAATAATGTAAATGTTTAGGAAGGAACTGCAGATGTTGGTTTACATCGAAGGTAGACACACATAATGTAATCCTGACTTTAGAGGCAATGGCATTGTTCAGAATACATGGACATTTCGGTAAAGCTACATTATACTGGAAATATTTAACGACATGAATTTCTCTGGTATTATTGTTAGCTACAAACGTAGAATAGAAAACTCTAGAAATGATCCACAGGGAGAGAGAGAAAGTGAGTTAATATTTTATTCCTAAATCCTTGCATCTTAATCTGAAACCGCAAGAACGAAAATAAACTCTTTGGAGCCTGAATTAGAGCTGGTGTGTGGGCTTCCTGTAGTTCGAGTGTGGATAAATTTGATCCGTTGTCAATGACACTAACACAAGATTGTGCCCCCTGATGGTCTGCGAGTCTCTGAAAAGTTGGTATGAATTCAAACGTTAGCACCATTGAGGGCACACAGATCGATATTGATATAATTTTAGCGGGAAGCTCGCGTCTGAATTTCACTAATGCTTCTGAAACAGAGCCAGAGAAACACCTCCACCTCAGAGCGATAGTGACGACGGATCCGTCCAATCTTAGATTAATCTCGGAACCAAGTAGGAAGAAGAGAGTGTCTGCAGCCTTGTTGTCACCGAGCTCGCAGTGTAGATTGAGTATCCATTGTGTGGCTTGGGCTGGTTTGAGCGGACAGTATCTTCAATTCCCCAGGAGAATGTACCAGGACACACATGATCTTACTATTGCTGAACGAACAAAAATGGAATGGAAAATAACAGTGGCGGTGGGGTAGGCGTGCGGGACTTGAATGCAGATGAATGAAGAGTGTGAATGAAATCCAGATATGGAACCGTCATTGTTTTCTCGTTCTTTAATCGATCTTTGGAACATGTTAAAGAAACCTTTCCATGCAAAGTTACGTGGACGCGGTCGTGCTCGTAGCCCATGTGCGTGTCTTTGTACAACAGCTCAAGAATCTTAATTTATTCCATAACTAAACACTCTCCTCTGAAGTTACTTTGAGAGGAAAACTCGTCAAATGTTTTTAAACGCCACGCGCACCGGAAATGAAAAAAAAAGAAGTTCTCACTTGCAGCGACATTACTGTCTATGTACACAATTCACATAGCTATTATATAATAAAAAAGAGGTCAATAGGTTAGTAACCACAATATTAGTAAAACACATGATGTGCAGTGTAACCAAAGCTCTCAATGGCCTTAGTCGGGCTCACCGTGCGTGTATGAAGCAGCTCAACGTTTGAATATGAATCCAAATTCCGTTAAAAGGGAGGGAATGTTATCTGAACTTAGGTTGAGAAGAACACTCAAGGGTCAATGTATTGAGAGTTCAGATCGAACATTGGCCGCAGCGCAACACAAAACCCGTGGGAAAAAATAGTGAACATATCGCCTCGGCTGCAGTGCACAGGGCAGAAAATGAGGAATACTCGCGTTGTGAGAAGGCAGGTCTTCCGTTATTTAATGCATTGTACAGTACAATGAAGGGACGTGCCATCGCTTTCTTCACTTCCTGTCTGAACTTACTTTGAGTCACGGCATAAATTCCGGTGTTTGTGCAGCAGCTGAGCAGTTGCAGCACGAATCCAATTTGCTCCACAAAAATATTGACGTCCGCAGACTTGTACCCAGCAACAACACTCGTTTGCAGATAACATGCACGACATACAGCGACCACAGGGCTATGAAATTCCCGGAAATAACTTAGAGCAATATGATGGATTTCCTCCGGCTCTCCATCTCCGGGTCTCTGGGACTCTGAGCACAGCCCCTATTGTTCTGACCCCGGATTCTTCTCCGGGCTCTGCTCGCAGCTACTATGTGCTGAATGGTTAAATGGTTGAGCAACAGGATGATAACTAATGGGAGTCCAGGAGTATGGTGTACAATTTTGGTCGCCTAATTATAGGAAGGATGTCAACAAAATAGAGAGAGTACAGAGGAGATTTACTAGAATGTTGCCTGGGTTTCAGCAACTAAGTTACAGAGAAAGGTTGAACAAGTTAGGGCTTTATTCTTTGGAGCGCAGAAGGTTAAGGGGGGACTTGATAGAGGTTTTTAAAATGATGAGAGGGATAGACAGAGTTAACGTGGAAAAGCTTTTCCCACTGAGAGTAGGGAAGATTCAAACAAGGGGACATGACTTGAGAATTAAGGGACTGAAGTTTAGGGGTAACTTGAGGGGGAACTTCTTTACGCAGAGAGTGGTAGCTGTGTGGAATGAGCTTCCAGTGAAGGTGGTGGAGGCAGGTTCGTTTTTATCATTTAAAAATAAATTGGATAGTTATATGGATGGGAAAGGAATGGAGGGTTATGGTCTGAGCGCAGGTATATGGGACTAGGGGAGACTATGTGTTCGGCACGGACTAGAGGGGTCGAGATGGCCTGTTTCCGTGCTGTAATTGTTATTATTATTATTATTATTATTATTATATAATGAAGAAACTCTATTGCTGCCCAAACCTCTGAAGAATAAACATTTTGCTCTACTGCACAAAACAGGGATGGGTCATCAGCAAGTATCGACCTGTCAACATGAAGTACCAGCAAATATTCTTTAAACAACTCAGCAGAGTCACTGTCGCGAGAACAACCTCCGCTGTTCTCTCGGTTTAATAATAACTTTGAACGTCTGGCAACAAATGGCGATGAAACGATCAAAGGCGAAAGTAACAGTGAACCAGAAAGAACAATCTGTGGTGCCGAAGAGCAGGACGGCGTGGATATTGCACACGGGGATTGACTGCACAAAGCCGAACTCCTTCCAATATAGAATGGGAAGATGCCTCACTATCAGGTCCAGGGTGACAATGAGCAGATCCGCTGCCGCCATAGCCACCAGGTAGCGGGTTACGCAAGTTGATAGGCCGCAACTTCCTCGGGATAGGATGACAATCGTCATGACGTTCACTATAAACATGTGATTGAATTGGAAAACATGATGAGAAATCGACATCCCCTAATTTTTAATAACATTTCACCTGCTGAGGTGCGTACCTTGCATAGAGAATAATAGAACATGCATTATTACCTAAAGTAAGTATTTATACCCTACTCATGAAATTAACAGAAATATATCTATCCCCTGATATAAAAGTCTACACCAGGAAACAGAAAGTTAAAGCAACGGATTACGCCCGGAAGCACGTAGTGGCATAAACACGTCATCGAATGTAGATTTCTGCTGATTCTCATTTCACTAACGCAAATGAATTATGGAGGGGGATTGGATTTAGCGCCCCCCACCCCCCTCTCCCTCTCTTTCTCTGCATCGGGGCGAGGGTAGAGAGGGAGGGGAGAGGGTAGAGGCAGCTGCTCGGAATGTAAAAACAGCGGGGGCCGGCAACTCACTTACCAGCCTGACAACGTATCCTATCGCTTGGCGAACCCGACGGGCATGACAGAACACCAGAAATGAACGCGAAGACAGTTTCTACTATTGTGGGATTCCCGTCAGGTTCGCCAAGGTTTTGGGGAGGTTAGTGTGTGTGTGACGTCGCAATCCCCCCCCCCCCCCCCCCCCCCCCCCCCCGCAATCGGGTATGCGCTTGGTCTAGTAACTATTTAAACTCTTTTCGTTAGTTAGTTTCTTTGTTTGGTTGTTTGGTTGTCAGTCACATCTCCTCCAAAACCCGACATGATAACGGATGTTTTTTTTTAACATGTTCGGTATAGTTTTACCTCATAATTTCAAAAAACCCCGATTCTGTAATATTGGTTAATTACATATTTAGATATTCCTGAAAATTCTTCAATAATCTGAATCTAAACCTAACTGAAGCTGAAGTTTTCCGGGCGATGACGTCACAACGCGCATGCTCCTCGCGGCCAGCTCTGCAGATTTTTGAAGGCGCAGCCTGCTGGTCACTCCACGAGCTGCCCCGCCCCCAAATCTCGAACAACGACGGCCTCCCGACACATGCCGAAGACCATATCACTGCGGCTGGCCGTAGTGCCTCGCCCCGCCCACAGACCAGCAACAACCCCCCCCCCCCCCCCCCCCCCCACCCCACCACCAGGGCTCTGGATTGATAAGTATATAGATTAGTAAGTATGCACATGATACTAAGATAGTGCACATGATACTAAGATAGGTGGTGTTGTGGATTATGAAATATTTTTTCAAAGACTACAGAGAGATGTAGACCATTTGGAAGAGCGGGCTGAAAGATGGCAGATGGAGTTTAATGCTGATAAGTGTGAGGTGCCACTTCTTGGCAGGACAAATCAAAATAGAACGTATTGGTAGCGAATTGACGAATGCAATTGAACAGAGGGATCTAGGACGAATGCAATTGAACAGAGGGATCTAGGATCTAACTGGGCATAGTTCCCTGAAGGTGGAATCTCATGTAGATAGGGTGGTAATGAAAGCTTTTGGTTTGCTGACTTTTATAAATCAGAGCATTGAGTATAGAAATTGGGATGTAATGTAAAATAATAAGATTAAACGAGAACTTACCAGTTTGAAGTTGATCTGTATTTTATGAGGAGTTACGATGAGGGATTACGTGAAGAACCCGCTCAGTGCGCAGGCGCGGCATACTTCCAAGCAGCGGTGTGGAATCACAGATAGACACAGTTATTTGAAGGAAACATAGTAAAGATAAGGAGACATCAATTTATTAGTTTGATCCATATAATGAGGGTGGGAGCTGAGGGCACGTAATCCCTCATCGTAACTCCTCATAAAATACAGATCAACTTCAAACTGGTAAATTCTCGTTTAATCTTACTAATTTACTTCGGAGTCACGTGAGTGACTACGTGAAGATTTCAAAGCTCTGTGATTTCAAACCGTGTAACAGTTTCATTTCACTCACTGCCGAAGTTCTTGAGGGAGGAAGTGTTATCGTAATCAACCAATGAGTCTATTTGTAGAAAAACACAATGGTATTTTTTAAACAATAACAACAAAGAATTAAGTTGCTCCCCTGGGCTTAAATTAAATAGTTGCAGTCGGTAAATCTTTACTGCAAATAAACCAGGTTTTGCCAACGGCTTATTATAAAATTTCTGAACGGTCTTTCCCCTACCCCCCCCCCCCCCCCCCACCATCCTGCTGTAGCCAGGATGTGGTCTATAGGCATGTCCATTCTTTAGCCGTCGACATGGATGCTGTCCTGGTGGAATAAAATTTGTACATGTTAGTGTTTATCCCAGCAGTTTCTAGCACCTGCTTGAGCCATCTCGCAATGGTTTGGCTCCTCACCCGACCATAAGGTTTTTGTGACTGACCCACAAGGCTTTTCATCTCCCTCGAATATTTGGTTGTGTCTATGTAGGATAGTAGGTGGGTCATGGCACATAACCGTGGTTCTGGTGGGTAAGCCACGACTGGATTATGTGTTTCATGGTCTGCTCTGTTTGATCAGTCGCTGGATAACGACAGATCTGGTCTGGAGCTGTGATCATGTTGTCCAGTCGCAATAGGTGTAGTGACTGGACCCTCTGAGCGGATACAAATGCCATCAACATGGGCGTCTTTAGTGTAGCTTGCTCGAGGCCGGGGGATCTGGCTGGTGGCCATTCCCTGAGATATGTCAGGACCACACTGATATCCCAAATATGGGTATACCTGGGCTTAGGGCTTGATATTGTAAATGCCCTTCATCAGTTTTACCACCAGTGGATGGGATCCCATCGCCTGTTGTCCTGGCGTTGGTTTGAGATAAGCAGAAAGAGCACTCTGCGCTGTGTTGATGGCACTGTAGCTGATCCCTACATCGTGGTGTAGATAGGCCAGGAACTCCAGTATGTTGGTGGCTGTAGCTGTTGCGTATGTTGTCCCTGTTTCCTGGCAGTACTTCTCACTTTTCTGATGCTGGTTAAGTACTGCCTCTTGGTGGATGTTCGAAGGGATGCCGACATGGTGATGGTTTGTTTAGGACAATCCCAGTTCCAGGTAAGGTCTGTTCAAACTTGCAACCCAGGCGTTTAATGTTCTCATGGCATGGGTGTTTAGCTTACCTGGTAGGTAAGTAGCTGATAGCCAAATATGTCTTTCGACACACCATTGCCAAATCATGTTGACCAATTTGTCGCATGATAATGATTTTATGCCACCCATATGGTTAATATAAGCCATCACCGTAGTATTTATCAATTTGTAACCGAACATGCAAGTGCTGCATATTAGATACATGTGCTTTTAAACCATAAAAGGCGCCCAACATCTCTAGATAGTTAATGCCCAGTGTAAGTAGTAATGATGACTCTAGGTTAGTCCATCTACCACCTGTGCTGGATATGGAGTTAGTCGCTCCCCAGCCTTGAGCACTGGCATCTGTTTGAGTAACTAAAGTAGGGTTAGTGATTAAGATAGGGCTGAAACTATGCCAAACGTTTTCTGCCCACCACTGTAGCTCTGATATTGCTTCAGTGGGTAAGTTCATGACACGATCATAGTGACCTGTATGTCGTTTTATTGCCTGTACCTTTGCTCTCTGTAAATTTTTTGATTGTGCAAATGTCCGAATTGTGTAGCCGGAAATGCTGCTACCATTTCCCCAATTACTCTTGCTACTTGTCGAATAGTTGGTCGCTCGTTGACCATTAAATTGTTGCATGATTGTGCTAATTCAACCATTTTTGCCTTTGGCAAGGTAACAGTCATCTGGACTGAGTTAATTGTGAAGCCCATGATAGTGGATGGCTTCAACTTAGATTTATCTGGATGTAGGACGAACCCCAGAGTTTCGAGGAGCTGTTTTGTAGCTGATACTGCTGCCACACCCAATTCCATCATTTTCCCTACTATCAGAATATTATCCAGATATGCCATGACAATATGTTTTTGTTTTCTTAGTATTGCCATGGCTGGGTTCAATATTTTGGTGAATAATCTTGGGGCTGAAGTTAGCCCATATGGCAATGCTTTGTACCATCCAGATAAATTTTATGTATCTGCGATGATCCTTGTATATGGGTACTAGATAGTAAGCATCTTTAAGATAAATGCTTGCCATGAAGTGTCCTTTGGAATTCAGTTGTTTGGCAGTAACATATGTCTCCATTTTGAAATGTATATACTTAACAAATTTGTTTAGTGATGTTAAGTCAATGATGATGCGACAGCCACCATCTTTTTTGGTTTTATGAATATATTCGATACAAATTCCAAAGGTTCATGTTTGGTCTTTTCGATGCCCCCCTTTGTGATAAGTCTCACCAGTTCAGCTTGTCCCTCACGTTTCTCTTTGACGGAGGGAGAAATACCCTCTCCCAAATTCCAAGGGTTCATGTTTTGCTTTTTCAATGATACCCTTTGTAACTAGTCTCATCAGTTCAACTTGTACTTCTCGTCTCTCTTTTACTGAGAGGGAGAATACCCTTTGGGGTAAATGCTGAACTGGTGGCAAGTTACCTGATATAAACTGTATTTTGTATCCACTAATGCCATTGAGTATATACTGATCACTCGTGATAGACTCCCATGCTGCTTTAAACTGGTGCAATCTACCTCCTGTTAGTATTAAGCCTCCACCTCCCAAAAGTTGATAGGAACCAGACCAACCTACCTCCATGGTTACGGATATTTCCTCTGATTCCCTTTGGTCGGACGAGGCTTGCGAGGTGTCTGATGTGGCGTGTTTGTTGGGGGTTGGCGCATTTTCCATGGGGTCCGCTCTGGGCCCTGGTCTAAAAAAGACTTACGGTGAAAGTAAGCGGACCCCGAGCTTTCACCAGTGTTGAATGGCGGATGTTTACTGGCGGATGCGGCGGGGTGCTGCCACTTGGTGGTGTGTGTTTTCAGTTTGCTCGTTTTATACCCTGCCTTCATGAGGCCTTGAGTTCTTGAGGCCTCGGTCATGTCCTTCATGCGTTTAGGTAGGTCTTTCCCGAAGAGCAGCCTGTCTGGCTCATCGGCTGGTGTTTTACACAGCCCGGCAAATCGAGGATTGATGGCAGGTTTGATGATTTCTTTCCGCAGATTATTAATTTCAAACTGCGTGTTACACAACAACGCAAGTGTATCCTGTTGATTGGTGGTCATCTCGGTGTTGTGTATAGAACGAGCAAACGAAATGATGCCTGCTGCCAATAGTCGGAGTATCCGCTGCAGCTTTAGCTCGTGGTGCCGGATGGTTGCCCCAATGTGTCCCCAGATTTGGCTGTTCACCGCTGGTATTTTTAGAGATTCACAGTTCTCCGGCGCCGTATAGGTATCTAAAGCTTCATTAATCACCTGCTCCTGCAGAGCTCTGTTGGAAAGGTGATTGATACTTGCCGCTAGTTTGGCCTCTAGCGGTTCCCCTGCACGGGGTTTTGACACGTAGCGGCCCACTACACCAAGCAGCTGTTCCTGCTCCTGCACCCCCTGCATACTCCCGAAATCTTCAGCCATAACCCCTTGTTTTGGACCAGCCCAGTCCTGGTCCCCAAAGCTATCCTCTGGAAAGGAGGATGCAATGGACAGTGCAGGAGGCACTGTAGAGGGAGTGCCTGACCTCCCTCTGCAAGAGCTCCCAACCCGGGGTGCACCTTGCTGGAGCACCTGCTCCAAGAGCCGCTCCATGCGGCTCAGGCGGCTGTCCCTCCCCCTCCTGGGTGGAGAGACGTCCCCGTCCGACGAGTCGGATGCCACCGGCCGGTTGCGTTTCCGTTTCCGTTTGGCTTTGCCTCCAGCCCGCTGTTCAGGCGTTAGCGGAGCTGGACTCGGCTCGGTGTCGGGGATAGCGGTGCGCCCGGATAGCGCTCCTACCGCCTGTTGCTGCCCCCCCCCCCCCCCCCCCCCTTCTCCTCTTGCGGAGTTGGACGGGGGCAGATTTCTTCGAAAGTCTTGTCTTGAGTGTGGACATTCTGCAAGAGAAGACAGCCGGCTCTTCTTCGGTAAGGAAAGCCGACCTTCTGTTCACTTACCTGACGGTCCGTCTTTGAAATTGCAGCGGTAGCGTTTGACTTCCGCTGCTGCCGATGTTGCACTGCTGGCGTAATGCCGCGCCTGCGCACTGAGCGGGTTCTTCACGTAGTCACTCACGTGACTCCGAAGTAAAATTGTACAAGTCATTTGTGAGGCCAATTCTGGAGAATGGAGTACAATTTTGGTCGCCAAAAAATAGGAAAGATGTCAACAAAATAGAGAGAGTACAGAGGAGATGTACTAGAATGTTGCCTGGGGTTCAGCACCTAAGTTACAGAGAAATGTTGAACAAGGTAGGTCTTGATTCTTTGGAGCGCAGAAGGAAAAGGGGAGACTTGATAGAGGTCTTTAAAGTATATGGTTATATGGTTGTATGACAACACTAGAGACCGAGAATTGCCGACGACCACCAGAGAGCTGCCGGCCGTAGTGTCCCGCCCCGCCCACAGCACTCACCCGAGCACACGAGTGCGGCCGGCCACAGCGTCGCACCCCGCGCACATCCCTGCAACCGGCCTTAGCGCCCGCCCAGCCCACAGCCCTGCAACTGGCCGTTGCGCCCCGCACCGCCCACAGCCCTCACTCCCCCAGGGCTGTGTTACATCCAACCCGCCATAACTCGCAATCCGACTGCCAACCCGATAAATGCCGAGCAGCAACCGAGAGCACCCGCCACCCACCCCAATAACTTTCCCCCGGATAACGACCTGCCCCTCCCGCTCTAACTGGTCCCCCACCCGCATAACTTGCAATCCGAAGGCCAACCCGAGAGCAGTCGCCCCCACCCCCATAACTTCCCCCTCCCCCGCATAACTTTCACCCCCTCCACCTATCCGCCCTCCTCTTCTCTCTCCCCACTCCCGCTCCCATTCCTACCTCCCCCTCTCTCACCCGCTCCTCGTTCTACCTTCTTCTCTCTCTCCAACCCTCTCCCCCTCCCCCTCCTACCTCCCATCCTCTCCTCTCCCCACTCCCCTCTCCCCTCTACTCTGTCTCACCCCACCGTCCTCCCCTCTCATCTACCCCCTCTCTCCACTCCTCTCTCTCCCTCACCCTCCCACCCTCTGCCTCCCCCTCCCCACTATGCTCCTCCACCCCCTCTCCCATCTTCCACCACCCTCTCCCCTCCGCGACCCACCGTATCCCGTCCTCAAACCCCCCTCACCTCTTCTCCTCCTCCTCTCCCCTCCTCCAACCCCCTCTCCCCTCCCCTCCACCCTCACCCTTCCCCTCCTCTCTGATCCCCCTCTCCCCCCCACCCTCCTCCTCTCTACCCCACTGCTATCTACTTCCTCCTCTCTCTCCCCTCCTCTCGCTCACACTCCTCTCTCTCGACCTCCTCTCTCTCCCCTTTTCCCCCACTCACCCTTCCCTCCCCCCTCTCCCCCTCACGCCTCTCCCTCTCTCCGCTCCCTCTCTCCCTCTCCACTCACCCACTCCCCTCTCCTCCCTCCCCTTCTCCCCGCTCCCCACTCTCTACCATTTCCGCCTCTCCCCCCCCTCTGCCACCCCCTCTTTCGTCCTCATCTTTCCCCTCCCCATCTCCCCTCGCGGAGCCGCTGATCATCTCCGCGGGCAGGCAGGGGAGGGGGGGGGGGGGGTGGTGGCTGTACATAGTGCCGTCTGTATCGGTCGTTTCAGACCTCGACAACTGGAGAAAAACGGAGGGATATCGATCGTTATTTATAGGCTTCCATTGCAGTGAGAAATGGTCAGATATCCCTCCGTTTTTTTCCCGTTGTCGGGGTCTGAAAACGACCGCTACAGACGGCACTATGTACAGCCTCCCCCCCCCCCCCCCCCCCCCCCCCCCCCTCCCCTGCCCGCCCGCGGAGATGATAGGCGGCTCCGCATTCGCTAATCGGCCGCTTATTAATTGAGACCGCGGCTTCACTTTACCGCGAGTACCTATGTCCCGCGATCGGAGCACTTTTTCCCGGTAAGTTTTCGCAGGCAGCTCCGAAATTAGCTGTTAAAGACTTATTACT
This sequence comes from Amblyraja radiata, assembly GCF_010909765.2. Lineage (NCBI taxonomy): Eukaryota > Metazoa > Chordata > Chondrichthyes > Rajiformes > Rajidae > Amblyraja > Amblyraja radiata. Next base: position 4,806,048 of record NC_045998.1, on the reverse strand, counting down.
CTACAACAGGATGGCATTAGTGACAATGCTTAATTGACTGTCTTATGGATACATATAGTTTAGGCCCTCAATTTCATGAATGAATGAAGTAAGTGAATGAATGTATGAATTTATTCACATTATAAAAGGGTGCAATTAAATTAATTAAACTCCATACAGATAGATTTTCATAAATTCAGACGTTAGATTTTACCTTTTAGTTAGAGTTGGTCCCTGGCTGTCTAAATATTTGTGTTCCAGGACCTCTAGCAGGGACTTTGCTTTCACGGCTTTCTTGCACTTTAATCCACTTCGCAGCACTTTCTTCAGCCTTTTTAATGCTTTTCCCACTAAATACAATTACCTGCTGCAAGTTTCCACGATATTTATTCCACAGAACAAAAAATCGGAATCTCCAGTAAAACAGGCATCTGTGAAGCCCCCTTAGCCATTTTGTGTGCAAGCCTGAAACAAAGCGCGTGATTGGCCAACTGGCAGACAAATCAATGTTAAACGTGCTTTGATTGGACCAAAAATTACCCGAACATTTTCCGGTTTTTCTCTAATTTAATAAAAATGTGCAAGTCTTCTTCATATCGAGTTTCAGGGGTGATTTATATATATATATTTTACACAATATGTGAAAATGTCATGTAGTTTGGTGACTTGGGTCACGAAATCCCATTTCTAGACACATTTTTGATGCTCGGTCCACAGCCTATACGACAATGCCCCAGCTCCTCGTTGCCCAGAAACAGCTGAAGCCACAGGTGCTCAAATCAGCTGCGGTCCAGAAGCGCATTCTGAAAAAAAACATGATGTCCAGAAGCACTCCTATGATAAGTCGAGCAAACCACTTAAACCGTTGCTGCAAGGACAAGGACAGACGGCAGTTGGACATAGCAGACTGGGTTTGGTTGAGGGACTATCAATGGAACCTCGTTCTTACCTTGTCACCGTACCGACGCAGCCGTCAACATCATCTGCCCGTGACTGAGCCGCGACCAGCTCCTCTCGGTCCTCACGCCCCCCCCCCCCCCCCGCTGTTGCCCATCCACGACCCCCTGACCTCAGCATGCATTCCTCGCGACGCTTGCTTCCATCATTCCCCAGTACCCCTGGTCCTGCATGCGTGCCCTGCCGTTCATCTCCCGGTTCACCGGCTACGTTATCATTCTCGGGTTCTCCACCATATTAACTCTTCCGGAACAAAAGGGGAGAGGGTTGTCCGCACGCGCTCGGCTCGGGTTAGTAGACCGCCGGATAGATACCGCGAGTATGTTTAACCGCACATATTCTAACTCTTTCCTCTACGGTGAAGGATGTAGATTGGTTATTGCATGTGAACCAATCAGAGTAATGTACTACCACTAACTCCACCCTATTGAACACTTCATATCAACACTCACTTCCTATATTACGTAGATGATGCTAATATAGTTGGAGGAACAAGCAGTGTAGAGGAAGCAACGTCTCTGTAGAAGGACTTGGGACTGGTCACTAGAGTGGGTAGATAAGTGGCAAATGAAATTAATTGTATCAAATTGCGGAGTCATTCATTTTGGTGATACGAACAAAGGCGCAGATTATTTTCTAAATGGAGAGAGAATGCAGAAATCGGAGGTGCAATAGATTTGGGAGTGCCGGTGTTGCACTCAAAATAGTTAGTTTGCAAGTCGAATCGGTAGTAAGGAAGGCACATTCAATTCTAGCATTCATATCAAGAGGACTAGAATGTAAAAACAGAGATGCAATGTTGAGGCTCAATACGTCGCTATGATAGGCCACATTCGAATACTGTGGGCATGTAAGGGCTCCATATCTGCGGAAGGACGTGCTGGCTCTGGAGAAGGTTCAGATGAGGTTTTCAAGAATGATTTCAGGAATGAGTGGGTTAGCACATGATGAGCGCGTGTCAACATTGGACATATGCACTCTGAGGTTTAGTTTGAGGAAGGATCTCATTGAAACATAGAGAATAATGAAAGGCATAGATAGTGGATATGGAAAGGATGTTTCCACTGGTGGATTCTACGACCAGAGATCATAGCCTCAGAATTAAAGACTTAGAATACTCTCGAACATTTTTTTTTCACTTTATTTTTTATTGATTTTTCAGAAATATATACAAAACAGTGCAACACCATCACCATAATTAAAACAAAATAAGAAAAACAACAATCAAAGTAAAAAATATAAATAGATAGGGGGGAAAAAAGTAAATAACATTTTTTTTTGGAATAAGACCGTGTGGTTCCCTTACCAAATTAAAAAAAAAGTTACATTGATTAGTTATCTGGAGATATTTCAATATTCACACAAACATACCATCTAGTTCCATATAACACAATCTTCCCATATCTGGCTTGGCATTTATCTAGTTGGTGACATGGCTCAAATAAACGGTCCATTTTTCCAAGATCTTCTCAAATGAATTATCCTTGACTCTCAAGGATTATGTCAATTTCTCCATAATAAAGATGTATCGCACAATTTCTAACCACTGTTCCTGTTTTGGACTTTTTTCATGAAGTCACTGCCTGGTAGTGGCTTTCTTATTTGCTGCAAGTAAAACTTTAATCAAATATGTATTTTATATTTTTACAATATCTTTAATACGCCCGGGATAAATCACAGGGCAGGTATTTGTGATTTCATAACCCAAGATATTTTTAACAACTGCATTAATATTTTCCCAGTATGGCATTATTTTTACACAGTTCCAGAAAATATGCGCGTGGTCTGCCTCCATACTCCCGCACAGCCTCCAACAGTGTTGTTGGATAGCAAGTTGTCTGCTTTTTATTTGGGGTGTTATAAAAAAGCGAGATAGATTCTTCCAGCAAAATAATCTCCATACTAGCGAGCTTGTGGGGGTATATTGTGTTTCACACATTTGATACATTTCATCTTCTGTAATTTGAATCTTTAATTCTGCCTCCAATTTTGTTTTTATGTAGAGCGTTGATTCGCCCTCGCTTCCTACCAGAGCTTGGTAGAAACCAGAGATGACCCGAGACCCCTTCTGTTTATATGCATCCATAATCTCCCTGATCACATTATTTCAAGTTTCATCTAGTTCTGGCGTTATTTATTTTGTAAAGTAGCCTATTAATTGCACGTATCTAAAAAAATATTTGTTTTCGAGACCATACTTTGACTTTAAATCTTGGAAGCTCATAAACTAGCCATTTTCTGAAATTGTATACATTGCCGTTATGCCTTTTTGTGCCCATTCTTTGAATCTTGAATCATACACCCCCGGCTTAAACTTTGAGTCATATGCGAACCCAATTCAACGCATGAACCCCTCTTTTTAATTTGTATTTTTTCCACTATAACATTCCATATTTCAAATGCATTAACCTCTCTTTTTAAATTGTATTTTTCCACTATAACATTCCACACCATCATCCCACAGAGACTTGTGGAGAAACTAACCCCGCTGGGCCTCAACACCACCCTGTGTCACTGGATCCTGGACTTTCTGACAGAGAGACCGCGGTCAGTCCGTGTTGGCAAGAACACCTCAGGCTCGATCACGCTGAGCACCGGCTCCCCTCAAGGCTGTGTGCTCATCCCGCTGTTGTTCACACTGCTCACACATGACTGTGCTGCCTGATTCAGGGACAACAGGATTATAAAAATTCGCAGATGACACCACAGTGGTGGGTCTCGTCAGTGGAGAGGATGAAACAGTGTACAGGGAGGAAGTGAAACAACTAGTGGACTGGTGCGGCAACAACAATTTAGAATTAAACGTCGACAAAACAAATGGGATGATTGTCGACTTCAGGAGATCGCAGCCCCAAAACACACCCCTCAACATCAGTGGCACCACGGTGGAGAGTGGAGCGCATAACGTTCCTCGGAGTGCAAATCACAGACAGTCTCACCTGGTCCAGGAACAACACTGGGATTGTCAAACGGGCCCATCAGCGACTGCACTAACTGAGGAAACTCAACCAGGCCTCACTCCCCACCAACATCCTCAGGACTTTTTACAGAGGCACGGTGGAGTCTGTACTCACGTACTGTATGTACACGTGGTACTCCAACTGTGATAGCTCAGACAGGAATTCTCTGCAAAGGGTAGTGAGGGGAGCAGAGATGATCATTGGCGTCTCCTTACCTTCGGTACAAGAACTGTTCCAGAGCCGCTGCCTGAGAAAAGCACTGAGCATAGCTAAGGACAGACTGCACCCCTTCCACACACATCTGGATCTCCATCCATCAGGCAAGAGATACCGTAGCATCAAAGCCCGGACAACCAGACTGCTAAACAGCTTCCTTCCACAGGCTGTGAGGCCGCTAAAGAGTCACTTCACCTGATTCTGCTGCTTTTGCATTGACAATTTAATAACTCTGGCACTGGCCACTTAAATCAGCTGCCCTGGACATTTCACGACTGTGTTTACTTGTATTTTAATGTTGCTGTTTTTACCTGCACTTTTTAACTATTCGTACTGTTTTATCAGGTACTGGATTGGTTTTATTGTTTTTATTTTATGTGTGAAATGTTTAAGTGTTATGTGCGATGCTCCGGTATTCCCTGGGAAATGTGTTCTCATTTTGCAGTGTACAACTGTTGCTTTGCAAGATGACAATAAAGGTTGATTGATTGATTGATTGATTGATTGATTGATTGATTGATTGATATTTCTAACGTAAATGCGAGTATTGGATCCATAGCATGTCTCAAATCCCCTCTCAGATATTTGTCTCCCACCAAAATCTGGGTCTGGTAACCCTGTATCTCGTTTCCATTTCTTTCCATCGAGATTCATAATCAGGTCTACACCAACACGCCAGAGGTACGAGTTGAGCTGCATAACAGTATTTCCTTAGATTTGGTAAAGCCATTCCGCCCTTGCTTTTGGGCGTGAAGTGTTGTTAGTTTTATTCTTGGTTGTTTTTCCTATTCCAAATGAATCTAGAGATCATCTTATCGCACGCTATGAATTTGTCTCGGGGAACATTAATAGGGAGAGATTGGAATAAATATAGTAGTTTAGGCAGGATATTCATTTTTACCGTTTGTATTCTGGCACTGAAGTCTAGAGGAAGTGTCGACAACCTTTCAACATCCATTTGATATTTTCATCAATTGTGTTATAATTAGTTTTAAACAAGTTGGAACGTTGTTTGATTATAGTTATGCCAAGATACTGCATCGTTTTTGAATTCCATTTTAGATTATATGCATCTCTGATTTGTTGGGATGGAGAATAATTGAATGAAAGAATTTGACTTTGTGTTCTATTCAGTTTATACCCTGAGTAGTATCCATATGTTTCAAATATGTTCATTAGATTTGGGAGACATATATCTGGTCGTTCAAGAAAACGAATGACATCATCAGCGAAAAGACCAATGATGTATTCTTTCACCCCTATTTTGACCCCCTGCAGGTCTTCTCTCTGCCTTGTTGTTTGTGCTAAGAGTTCAATATACAAAACGAAGAGAGTAGGAGAAATACAGCATCCTTGTCTTGTGCCCCTCTCTAACTGGATTCTTTTTGTTATGTTTCCATTTACCTTAATCCTAGCTGTAGGCTCCAGATATATTGTCTTAATACACCGAATTGCATCTTCATTGAAACCAAATCTCCTTAGTATTTCATATAAAAATACCCAACTAACACTATCAAAGTCCTTTTCTGCTAAACTGACCAGGACTATATTTGTATCCTTGTTTTAGCATTATCCACAATGTGGAGGGTTCTTCTAATATTATCCTGTGTTTGACGCCCCCTAATAAATCCAGTTTGGTCTTCATTAATCAGATCTGGTACAAAAGTCTCGAGTCTTTTGCAAATGATAGAGGTAAATAGTTTGAAGTCTACATTTAAAATTGAGATTGGCCTGCAATTATTACATTGCTCTTTGCCTTCGCCTTCCTTGGGTAAAATGGTAATAATTGCTTCCTCTCATGATGGGGGGAGGGGTGGGGAGGGGGGGGGGGCTGCCCTATTTAAGGGTCCAGTTAAAGCAAGATAGGAGCAGAGGTGTTAGCTCTTTCTTAAAGGCCTTGTATCGTTATGCTTCGTTGCTTCAGGTGTGATAGAATTGGAGGGGCAAGAGGTGGAGGTGTTGCATTGCTTATCAGGGAAGATATTACAGCAGTGCTTTGGCAGGACAGATTAGAGGGCTCGTCTAGGGAGGCTATTTGGGTGGAACTGGGAAATGGGAAAGGGGTAGCAACACTTATAGGGGTGTATTCTAGACCGCCAAATGGGGAACGAGAATTGGAAGAGCAAATATGTAAGGAGATTGCAGATATTAGTAGTAAGCACAAGGTAGTGATTGTGGGAGATTTCAATTTTCCACACAGGAAGACTGGGAAACACATTCTGTAAATGGGCTGGATGGGTTGGAGTTTGTAAAATGTGTGCAAGATAGTATTTTGCAGCAATACATAGAAGTACCTACTAGAGAAGGGGCGGTGCTGGACCTCCTGTTAGGAAATGAGACGGGTCAGGTGGCAGAGTTATGCGTTGGGGAACAGTTCGGGACCAGTGATCACAATACCATTAGTTTCAATATACTTATGGAGAGGGTCAGAACCGGACCTAGGGTTGAGATTTTTGATTGGAGAAAGGCTAACTTTGAGGAGATGCGAAAGGATTTAAAAGGAGTAAATTGGGACATTTTGTTTTATGGGAAAGATGTGGAAGAGAAATGGAGTACATTTAAAGGTGACATTTTAAGAGTACATAATCTTTATGTCCCTGTTCGGTTGAAAGGAAATAGTAAAAATTGGAAAGAGCCATGGTTTCAAGGGAAATTGGACACTTGGTTCGGAAAAAGAGGGAGATCTACAATAATTATAGGCAGCATGGAGTAAATGAGGAGCTTGAGGAGTATAAAGAATGTAAAAAGAATCTTAAGAAAGAAATTAGAAAAGCTAAAAGAAGATATGAGGTTGCTTTGGCAAGTAAGGTGAAAGTAAATCCAAAGGGTTTCTACAGCTATATTAATAGCAAAAGGATAACGAGGGATAAAATTGGTCCATTAGAGAGTCAGAGTGGACAGCTATCTGCAGAGCCAAAAGAGATGGGGGAGATATTGAACAAATTATTTTCTTCGGTATTCACCAAGGAGAAGGATATTGAATTATGTGAGGTAAGCGAAACAAGTAGAGTAGCTATGGAAACAATGAGATTCAAAGAAGAGGAAGTACTGACACTTTTGAGAAATATAAAAGTGGATAAGTCTCCAGGTCCGGACAGGATATTCCCTAGGACATTGAGGGAAGTTAGTGTAGAAATAGCAGGGGCTATGACAGAAATATTTCAAATGTCATTAGAAACGGGAATAGTACCGGAGGATTGGCGTACTGCGCATGTTGTTCCATTGTTTAAAAAGGGGTCTAAGAGTAAACCTAGCAATTATAGACCTGTTAGTTTGACGTCAGTGGTGGGCAAATTAATGGAAAGGATACTTAGAGATAATATATATAACCATCTGGATAAACAGGGTCTGATTAGGAACAGTCAACATGGATTTGTGCCTGGAAGGTCATGTTTGACTAATCTTCTTGAATTGTTTGAAGAGGTTACTCGGGAAATTGATGTGGGTAAAGCAGTGGATGTTGTATATATGGACTTCAGTAAGGCCTTTGACAATGTTCCTCATGGAAGGTTGGTTAAGAAGGTTCAATGGTTGGGTATTAATGGTGGAGTAGCAAGATGGATTCAACAGTGGCTGAATGGGAGATGCCAGAGAGTAATGGTGGATGGTTGTTTGTCAGGTTGGACGCCAGTGACTAGTGGGGTGCCACTAGTGGGTCCACTGTTGTTTGTCATGTACATCAATGATCTGGATGATGGTGTGGTAAATTGGATTAGTAAGTATGCAGATGATACTAAGATAGGTGGGGTTGTGGATAATGAAGTAGATTTTCAAAGTCTACAGAAAGATTTATGCCAGTTGGAAGAGTGGACTGAAAGATGGCAGATGGAGTTTAATGCTGATAAGTGTGAGGTGCTACATCTTGGCAGGACAAATCAAAATAGGGCGTACATGGTAAATGGTAGGGAATTGAAGAATGCAGGTGAACAGAGGGATCTGGGAATAACTGTGCACAGTTCCCTGAAAGTGGAATCTCATGTAGATAGGGTGGTAAAGAAAGCTTTTGGTGTGCTGGCCTTTATAAATCAGAGCATTGAGTATAGAAGTTGGGATGTAATGTTAAATTGTACAAGGCATTGGTGAGGCCAATTCTGGAGTATGGGGTACAATTTTGGTCGCCTAATTATAGGAAGGATGTCAACAAAATAGAGAGAGTACAGAGGAGATTTACTAGAATGTTGCCTGGGTTTCAGCAACTAAGTTACAGAGAAAGGTTGAACAAATTAGGGCTTTATTCTTTGGAGCGCAGAAGGTTAAGGGGGGACTTGATAGAGGTCTTTAAAATGATGAGAGGGATAGACAGAGTTGACGTGGATAAGCTTTTCCCACTGAGAGTAGGGAAGTTTCAAACAAGGGGACATGACTTGAGAATTAAGGGACAGAAGTTTAGGGGTAACATGAGGGGGAACTTCTTTACTCAGAGAGTGGTGGCTGTGTGGAATGAGCTTCCAGTGAAGGTGGTGGAGGCAGGTTCGTTTTTATCATTTAAAAATAAATTGGATAGTTATATGGACGGGAAAGGAATGGAGGGTTATGGTCTGAGCGCAGGTATATGGGACTAGGGGAGAATACGTGTTCGGCACGGACTAGAAGGGTCGAGATTGCCTGTTTCCGTGCTGTAATTGTTATATGGTTATTATGTGGTATCATTCTGGTGGAAACCCATCGATGCCTGTTGATTTACTAGCCTTAAGTCTACTGATTGCAGCTTCCAGCTCCTTAACCGTAAATTAGGACGTAATAGTAATATTTTGTGTCTCACCAATGGATGGCAGGTCTAGTGAGTTAAGAAAACTTCTCATTGTCATTTCGTCAGCTCTTGGTGGTTTAGAATTGAGTTTCTTATAGTACTCTTCAAATATTATTTCTATCTCATCTGGTTCATGTGGTAATTGATTGGCTTTAGAATCCCTTATTTTATAAATTGTATTAGAGGCCTGCTGTTTACGCAGGTGCCTGGCCAGGAGTCTAGTTGCTTTTGGACCTGCTTCATAATAGGTCTGCCCTACAAATCTTGCCTTTTTTCCATATCTCCCCTGAGGATCTCATCTATCTCCCCCCTTATTTCCTTAATCCGTGTAAGTACCAACTGATCCTGTATGTTTTTATGTTTTTTTCTCCAATTCTTTCAATGTTTCTACTTTATGTTCATACGTAGCTAGCCGGGCCTTTTTTTGTGATGATGTCAGGGCGATCAGCTTTCCGCGTATAACTGCCTTCATAGCATCCCACAGTATTACATGATCCACATCCCCGTTATCATTCTCTTCGATGTACCTTTTCATCTCTTCCCTTATTTGTTCCACATTTGCCTTATTATTTAAAATACTCACATTGAGCCTCCAAACAGTATTTCTTTTTTCTACTATTCAGGTGTACTGTCAAGCTGATCGCACTGTGATCAGATATATCTGCCACTTTGATTTTACACTCTGTGATCCTGTGGTTTCCATCCGTATTAATTAAAAGTAGTCAATACTGGAGTAGACTGAGTGAGATACTGAATCGTGTGTGTAGACCATTTCTAAGAAGTTCTCTCCGAACATCAATTAGGCCCATTTCCTGCACTGATGTGTTAATAAACTTGATCAGATGCATCTTGGTTTTTTAAAGCTTTTTGTATCCAAATTATTTCATAACCACATTGAAGTCCTCTCCACATATCAAAATACATTCTGTCTCTAAAGCATTAATGTCAAACAGAGTTTTGAAAAAACATGTGGTACTCTCTGGGGCGCATATACATTGACCAGTGTCACTGCTTTATTTTACAGCTTTCCTTTAACTAATCCATACCTTCCCTCTGTGTCCCTAACTTCTTTATGGCATTCAAATTGGACTGCATTTGTGATAAGGATAGCCACTCCCCTCTTTTGGGTAGTTTTATAGGAACTATAACATGCATTTCTCATGTTCTAGTTGAGGCAGGTGGGTTTCTTGAAACTTTTTGACCACAGATGTTTGATATGAAGAACGTGAAATCGAAAATGTCAGTGATGCAGTTGAACAAAGGGAAGTATGCAGGCATGAGAGAGGAGCTGGCCAAGGTAGACTGGAAAGGGATCCTAGCTGGAATAACGGTGGAACAGCAATGGTAGGAATATCTGGGCATAATCCGGAAGACGCAGGCTCATTTCATTCCAAAAAGGAAGAGATATACTAAGGGGAGTAGGAGGCAATCGTTGCTGACAAAAGAAGTAAGGGATAGAATAAAACTAAAAGAAAATAATATAACACAGCAAAGAGTGGCCGGAAGCCAGAGGATTGGGAACCGTTCATTGGACAACAGAAGGAAACAAAACGGGCAATACGGGCTGTAAAGATGAAGTAGGAAGGGAAGCTGTCCATGATTATAAAGAAGGACAGTAAAAGCGTCAATAGATGTGTTAAGGAAAAAAGAGTAGCAAAGTCAAAGTCAGATGTTGTACAGGTACTTCGGATCTGTCTTCACTAAGGAATACACAAGCAATCTCCCAGATGTACTGGAGAACAGAGGATCTAAGGGGGTAGAGGAACTGAAAATAAATCATCAGACGGTAACTAATATTATGTAAGCTAATGGGACTGAAGGATGATAAATCGAGAAATAATGGACGCCATTAGTGATTATTTTCCAATGTTCGATCGATTCAGGGTCAGTTCCTGTGGATTGCAGGATAGCTAACGTTATCCCACTTTTCAAGAAAGGAGCAAGAGAGAAAACGGCGAATTACAGACCTGTTAGCCTGACTTCGGTGCTGAGAAATATGCTGGGTTTGAATCCTCATATCTTAAGACCCATCATTCCTCTGTTATTGTGAATGTATGAAAAACTTTTTGAATTGCAAATTGTAAATTTGCGCACATTTTCATGCTTAAGTTGGGAATTAAATTTGTATAGATTCAAGATGCGCACAGTGTCAGAACTGAACGAGGAGGAGGACACAAATGCAGGCTCAGACACAGGGCAGATCAGTTTTCGGCGTTTAATCGGTCCAAGTCAGTACACAGGTAGGCAAAACAGAGGCAACAGTACCATATAGGAGCATGCAAGAAACAGTGGTCGAAAATACAGGCAAAGGTCGAGATCACAAGGTCACAAGATTTCGAGAGCAGGAACGAGGTGATACCAAGTAGAATACACCACGAACTGGCAATGGGAACTAAAACACAAAAGGCTTAAATACAGACTAGCAGGGGATAAACGAGAACACAGGGGAAACACATCAGGGCGTGGCCAACAATCACATGAGGGTAAAACGACCGACAGGAATGGGACCTGAAACAACAAGGAGATGTGAGACAACCAAAATAAAACAAGAAGCAAACTCTAAGACTAAAACCAATAAGAAACAGAAACTAGATCAAAAGCGAGACCTGACAGTACCCCCCCCCTCCACGGCCGGCTCTGACGGCCCAGGATCTTCAGGATGTTGCGCCGATAGTCCCTGATAAGTTCCGGGTCGCATATGTTGCGAGCTGGCACCCAATACCGCTCCTCAGGTCCATACCCCTCCCAATCCACAAGATACTGACAACCACGACCACGCCGGCGCATCCCCAGTACCGGCTGACGTAAACACTGGACCCCATCAGGAACGGGGGGGCGGAGGGGGTGTGGAGGCAGGGACCAGAGGACTCTCCTTAAATGGCTTCAGACGGGAGACAGGGAAAGTAGAGGTGGACCTCATGGCACGGGGGAGTTTGAGACGAACCGCCACAGGATTGATGACCTTCGATATGGGGAAAGGACCAACAAACGAGGAGCCAGCTTCCGGGATTCCCACCCTCAGCGGTAAGTCTCGAGTGGAGAGCCACACCCTTTGACCAGGCGAGTATACTGGAGCCGGCGTTCTTCCACGGTCAGCCATCCTCTTGTAACGCGCAGAACTGCGCAACAGCATCTGACTAGCCCCATTCCAAACCTTGCGACAGCGACGGACGAGAGCCTGAGCGGAGGGCACACTGGACTCCTTCTCCACAGCAGGGAACAATGGCGGTTGATAACCATAGGCACACTGGAATGTGGCCAACAATCACATGAGGGTAAACGACCTGACAGGAAATGGGACCTGAAACAAGAGGAGATGTGAGACACCAAAATAAAACAAGAATGCAAACTCTAATACTAAAAACCAATAAGAAACAGAAACTAGATCAAACGCGAGACCTGACACACAGTGTACTGACAGTAACTGTGTGGCTATTCAATATACATCTGCAGTCAGTTCTCGTTGTCAGACTTGTAAGCGGTGTGTCTGTTAGGCGGCTGTAACATAGTGATGTAGGTAATGGAGTTAATCAGAGATTACAGAACAACGTGATGTGGCAAAGACCCATTGTATCGTAAAGCATGGACACAAACACTCTGGCCTGATTCTTCCATGCAGATCGATTTGCATATCTACAATAACTCAATTACATGCATTTGTCCAATATCACTCCATTCTTACCGACGATGCACCTGCAAAACCTACAAAATGCACCAACCCTGACATCCTCCACTGGAATCATTTCACAGCTTTTTGTTTGGAAAATCTGCCCGCTCTGAATTCCTTTAACTACTCCAATCTCTGATAAACGTATGCTTAATTCAGCATTTAGATCCGACTACCCAAGGATATAGCTGTGAACATTCATGTCAGCTAACATTTTCATGATTTTATAAACTCCAGTCTGGTCACCCCTCAGCAACCTGCAACTCCAGTGAAAGCAATCCCACTAAATTGAATCTGTCCTGGAACCAATGCTGTCCATTCCAGGTGACAACCTAGTGATCTGTCCTGCGCTCCTTATTGCGAGAAATGGAGGACATTTAAAGGTGACATTTTATAAGTACAGAATCTTTATTTCCCTGTTCGGTTGAAAGGAAATGGAATTAATTGGAAAGAGCCATGGTTTTCAAGGGAAATTGGACGTTTGGTTCGTAAAAAGAGAGAGATCTTAAATAGTTATAGGCAGCATGTAGTAAATGAGCCACAAGAGATGGGGGAGATTTGGATCAATTTATTTCCTTCGGTAATCACCAAGGAGAAGGATATTGAATTATGTGAGGTAAGGGAACAAGTAGAATAGCTATGGGAACTATGAGATTCAAAGAAGAGGAAGTACTGACACTTTTGAAATATATAAAAGTGTATACGTTTCCAAGTCCTGACAGGATATTCCCTAGGACATTGATGGAAGTTAGTGTAGAAATAGCAGGGGCTATGACAGAAATATTTGAAATGCCATTAGAAACGGGAATGGTGCCGGATGATTGGCGAACAACGCATGTTGTTCCATTGTTTAAAAGGGGTTCTAAGAGAAAACTCAGAAATTATAGACCTGTTAGCTTGACGTCAGTGGTGGGCAAATTAATGGAAAGGATACTTAGAGATAATATATATAATCATCTGGATAAACAGGGTGTGATTAGGAACAGTCAACATGGATTTGTGCCTGAAAGGTCAAGTTTGACTAATCTTCTTGAATTTTTTGAAGAGGTTACCAGGGAAATGGATGAGGGTAATGCGGTGGATGTTGTCTGTATGGACTTCAGTAAGGCCTTTGACAAGATTCCACATGGAAGGTTGGTTAAGAAAGTTCAATTGTTGGATATTAATGGTGGAATAGCAAGATGGATTCAACAGTGGCTGAATGGGAGATGCCAGAGAATAATGGTGGATGGATGTTTGTCAGGTTGGAGGCCGGTGACTAGTGGGGTGCCTCAGGGATCTGTGTTGGGTCCACTGTTGTTTGTCATATACATCAATGATCTGGGTGATGGTGTGGTAAATTGGATTAGTAAGTATGCAGATGATACTAAGATAGGTGGGGTTGTGGATAATGAAGTAGATTTGCAAAGTCTACAGGGAGATTTATGCCAGTTGGAAGAGTGGGCTGAAAGATGACAGATGGAGTTTAATGCTGATAAGTGTGAGGTGCTACATCTTGGCAGGACAAATCAAAATAGGACGTACATGGTAAATGGTAGGGAATTGAAGAATGCAGGTGAACAGAGGGATCTGGGAATAACTGTGCACAGTTCCCTGAAAGTGGAATCTCATGTAGATAGGGTGGTAAAGAAAGCTTTTGGTGTGCTGGCCTTTATAAATCAGAGAATTGAGTATAGAAGTTGGGGTGTAATGTTAAAATTGTACAAGGCATTGGTGAGGCCAATTGTGGAGTATGATGTACAAATTTGGTCGCCAAATTATAGGAAAGTTGTCAACAAAATAGAGAGAATAGAGAGGAGATGTACTAGAATGTTGCCTGGGTATCAGCACCTAAGTTACAGAGAAAGGTTGAACAAGTTAGATATTTATTCTTTGGAGCGCAGAACGTTAAGGGGGGACTTGATAGAGGTCTTTTAAATTATGAGAGGGGTAGACAGAGTTGATGTGGATAAGCTTTTTTCCATTGAGAGTAGGGAGGATTCAAACAAGAGGACATGATTTGAGAATTAAGGGACAGAAGTTTAGGGGTAACATGAGGGGGAACTTCTTTACTCAGAGAGTGGTAGCTGTGTGGAATGAGCTTCAAGTGGAAGTGGTGGAGACAGGTTCGATTTTATCATTTAAAAATAGATTGGATAGGAATATGGACGGGAATGGAATGGAGGGTTATGGTCTGAGTGCAGGTAGATGGGACTAGGTGAGAGTAAGTGTTCGGCACGGACTAGAAAGGCCGAGACGGCCTGTTTCCGTGCGGTAATTCCGTGCGGGGGAGCTGACCTATGTATGGCTGCCCAGCCAGCAGCTGTCCGTCTTTTTCAATCTCTTTTTAAATTTTCAGTTAGTTAAAGTGTTTTTGTTCTGGAGGTCGAGACTTTTTTATGTGGGGGAGGTGGGGAGGGGGAAACTATATTTCAGGATCCCTACCTGGTCGGAGAGGCAGCTTTTCTCCGGGCTGCAGTATCGACCCGTCCTCGCGGCCTACCAGCGGGCCTGGAGCGGTGTTTCCTGAGGTGACCGCCCAGAACCTCGGCTTCGGTGGCGGCACAGCGCTGGAACGCTATCGCGGAGCGGAGCGGAGCGGGCGATCCCTTGCCCGAGTCGCCGCGCTGGAGCTCCGATGAGCTGAAGACCGCCGGGATAAACATCGCGGAGTTGCGGGTCTGTGGAGCGGCCAGCTGCGGGCGGCGGCGCCGAACTTCCCACCGGGAGTCTGGGATCTCTCGATGAGATCGCCAGTGGTGGAGCTCCAACCGGCGCTGCCTTGTTGGCTTCGGAAGCCACGGTCTCCGGTGAGGGAAGCGGCCGTTCCAGGGTTCCCATGCCGCCGAGAGGATTCTCACGACGCCGGAGCACCATCATCCGGCGAGAACGGCCTGGAACATCGGGCCTCCCTAAAAGCAACTGTGGAGGTCTTAATAGGCCCGACTATGGGTGGACATGGGACGGGGACTGGACACTGTGCCTTCCCTCATAATGGGAACCATTGTGGGGGGATGTTTTTATGTTTAAATTTCTTATTATTGTTAGGTTTGTATTCTTTCTTTATGTGCTGCATGGCAAGAAGCATTTCACTACAACTAGGTGTATGTGATCAATAAAATTATGTATTATTTATTATTATTATTATTATTATTATTATTATATGGTTCTATGGTGATATGGAATTATCCCATGCGCTGGCGAGAACTACACTAAATAATATTACGGATATTTATGGTAAAAAATGAAGTTATTGTAGGGGGTTTTAACATTCCCAATATTGTCTAGGAAATCATAATGTGAAATGTTTAGATGGGGTGCAATTTCTCAATGGTGTTCAGGAGTGGTTTCTGCACCATCATGTGTATGGTACCATGCGTGAGATGGCAACACGTGATCTAGTATTGTGAGATAGAGAATGGCACTGGAATGGACTTTGTGGAGGAGACAATTGTGACCGCTTCGGTTAGGCTTAAGATTGATATGGACAGAGTTCCCGGAGGTTGCAAGTGGTTGCCGGAGGTTGCAGGTAGTGGAGGTTGGTGGGGAGGCTGACGAAAACCTCCGGGAACCTCCGGGAACCGCAGGGAAACCTTGGGTGGGGCACAAAGTCTCCAGTGGTTTCCGTTCAGGTTTCCTATGTGGGACAGGGGCATAAGGCCATGGTCAAGAATAAGAACGACGGGTGGGACAGGTATAGCCACTTGTGATGAAATGTATCCCTGAGGAGATTCGGGAACTAAGGACAAAGTAAAAAATTAAATAACAAATGCAAAACGGGGCCAGAAGTTGGCTCTGACAGAGAACATTCAGGCCAATCCCAAGATTATTAATAAATAAGGGGAGGAAAAGTAACTAGAGGGGGAGTGGAACCCCTCGGGAATCAAAGCGGTCAACATTGTGTGGAGACACAGGTGATCGGCAAGTTCCTCAATTAGTATTTATCCTCTGTATTTACCGAGGATAAAGACAGGTGGACATGGGAAACGGGGTAGTCAATGGAAGTGCCTTGAGAACAGTCAGGGTTGCGGTCATAGATATGCTGAGGGAATTATTCTGCATGGCGTTTGTGGAAGAAAAAATCAATATCGTTCGTTATTTAATTTTGATTAGTATTGAACAGTTTACTAAAGTGTGTATTGGAGGGGACAATTGGAAACTCTCACGACCAGGTGTAGAAATCCGCGGGAAACTGCAAAGAAGTTTAATGTTTTTACCTCCTGTCTGGGGATGTGTAGAAGGATGGATGGTAAATATAAGCGTGAAATAGTACAACAGATAAGGTAGCTTGTTTACACTACTGTAAAATGTTACAATGCATCAATTGCGCCCCTTACCGCTAGTAGCGTAGATACGTTGAAGTAAATAACAGACTAATGATTGGCTTGGAATAATGTCAAGATGCATTTGTATTGTGCTTGTATTGTATTAATCATCGTATGTTGAATAAGATTACCATAAGCGAAAAGTGAGCTATGACTAATTAAATAATTGGTACACATCGAGTAGATAGTATATTCTCCCATCGCTGTATCTAACAAAACACATTATTCTAATTTGAAGTCAGAGAACTGTGGACAGTTTACTTCTACTATCTCTCCATGATCATGCAATAAAAATCTCGAAGCCAATCTGCGAATTAACCGCTTTTCATTTCCCATGTATTTCCCCTCTAAATGTATTTCTTCCACATAATTTGACGTCGGCAGGATCACAATTGCAATGGGATTCCAACGAATATAGTGGGAATAAAAGGGAGTGATAAAATAATCCTAACTAAAAAGGGGATGTGTGGGCTACCCAGAGAAGAGAGAGCCACTGGGCAACCTAACTTATCTGGCCGGTGAATCACGCTGAGCAAATATACCTATTAGGGTTGAGGGAAGATGCGGGGAAGATAATTTTACTTACGCTTGACGTAAGATAAAACGGAGCAGGTGCAAGAGCACGCTATGAAAAAAATTAAGATGATTAGATTTGTGGAAGTATAAAATATGTGCGTAAACTGTGAACAAAATATTATAGACATTGTCTGCGGAAATCTAACATTTGTTTTACAGACTTGAGGGAAGAATATGTCATGAGACAGTCGTCGATCGGAGAAATCTGATCCTACTGATAGAGGGACGGCCCCAGGAAAAGAAACAGGTGGTCCAGGAAGGAAAGATGCAGATTAGAAAAAACATTGCTAAGGTGATTAAAAAAAAAGGACAACAGAGGTAGGAGATCCTATTGTTCCACAGAGTCGCCAGCAAATGTGGTAATAAAAAACGTACAGAGATGCCCAATGTCCGGTAAATAGCTGATCAATTAAATTGAGATTGGCCGGATGGGGGAAGTTATAAGCTATCTCTGTCCAACTCATCTCTAAAAAGGAAATGGGACGGCGAGATTCGAACACAAATAATGTTTTTGCCGTGGAAGTGTTATAATTGAGAGTTGGAGTGGGAAGTGTAACTTTAAAGTAGACGGAAATAATCAGGAGCTGGACGGGCATGTCATGTATATCAATGTTTGGATGAGAACGAACATGGCCAAGTTTGCAAGTTAGCAGATGATACAAAAGTGGCGGTATTGCAGATAGGGAGGTATTTCCTTCCAGCATGCACAGGGCCTACACGGGAAATGGTAGGGTTTAATGGAATATTGTAGAACAGAAGGATCTGGGAGCGTAGGTATATATTTCGTTTTCGGTGGTCGCAGCTATATAGGATGGTCAAATACGTTGTTGGCACATTATCCTTCATCAATCAGAATGTTGAGTATAGTTGGGACTTTATGTAAAATCGTTGGTGAGGCAGCATTTAGAGTATCTCGTTCTGTTCTGGGCACCATGTCATATCATCGGCAGTCACTCTAACGATGTGACTGCCCTCTCCTCTCCATAGGATCATCTACTTGTGGTCTGCATATGTCTGTAGAGGCCGATCCGCGATTCACCACACCGTGGTGAAACGTGGGCAGTGGAGACTGACGGTGGTTGTAGTCGGCGGGCCCCTTTCTCTCTCTCCTTGCGGTGCTGTCGCCTTGTCTCGCGACACGGCATAGCTCCGTTTCAAGACGTGCAGCTCCTTCTGCACAGGATTTCCTCCAGGAGCGCCTGTCGAATGCAGTTTGCTCCCATGTGATATGGAATCTCTTCAAACGTTCGTGATGGTGTCCTTGAAGCCTTTCTTTAGTCGCCAGGGGCTCCCCGTCCTTCCTCGGGCGAGAGTACGGGATATGTTTAGGGAGACTGTGTTGGACATGCGGATGACACGGCCAGTCAATCGAAGTTGGTGCTGCATTATTGAGGTGTGATGCTGGTGATGTTGGCTTCCTCCAAAACTCTGATGTTGGTGCGTTTGTCCTCCCATTTGATCCTCAGAATATTTCGTAAGGATATTTGATGGTATTGTTCCAGGGTTCTCAGGTGCCTGCTGTTGGGTGTCCATGAATCTGCTCCATACAACAGCGTGGGTAGGACAAAGGCTCTGTTGACCATCAGTTTTGTTTGAGCCTTTAGGTCCCGGTCTTCAAACATTATTTTCCTGAGAATGGCGTAGGCTCCACTGGCACAGTCGATGGTTGACCTCAGAGTCGGTCAACTTTAGAGTAAAGAATGCTGCCAAGGTAGGGGAAGTGGTCAACGTTTTCAAGAGTGGTGTCTTCCACTTTTATAGTGGGCTGGGTCGATGGCTGGTTGGGTGGAGGTTGATGTTGGACCTGGGTTTTCTTGTTGTTTAAGGCTAGGCCCATGGATCTGTTTACATTGGGAAATGCTTCAGGGGGCCCTGGGAAGTATTCTGCAGGGTGTTTGCAAAGGCGTATTCGTCCGCGTATTGAAGCTCCATGATGGCAGTGTTACTTGGCTTTGCTCTTGGCATTTAATCCATTAAGGTTGAAGTGCCCAACGTGAGATCTGTAGAGTATTGGATCCCCTGCTAGCAGCTCCACACCAATGAGGCGAAGTATGGAATGTTAAAGAAAGATGTTGTCAAGCTGGAAAGGCAATGGAGAAGACTCAGGACGATGTTTGCCAGGTCTTGAGATTCTGAAATATGGGGATAAGTTTAGTAGGCTGGAATTATATTGTTGGAGCACAGGAGGATGAGGGGTAATCCTATAGAGGCGTATAGAATCGTAAAGGAAGAGATCCTTGTCGAAACTCCGTTACCGTTGTCGTTGGGCCGAACATCGGGAGCCGGCGGCCTCCAAACCGGAATCGACCTGGGGCTCCAGTCGCGGAGCGTGCGGACTCACCATCGCGGAGCTGGGCGACTTCGGAATGCGGAGCGCTGTGGTGGCGCGCGGCTGCGACCCGACCTCGGTGCTCGGAGGCTTCGGCTGCAGGCCCGGTGGACGGTAACATTGGGAGCTCGCGGGTCCCTGGTGGGAGACAGTTTTTAGGTGCTCCCGCAACGGCAAACTTCGCCCGCCCGAATCGAGGGCTTTAAATCGGACCGGAGCGGACCGGGGCTTTATATCGCCCGGCGCTGTTTAAACGGCCGCGTGACTTACCATCGCCCGCCGGGGGCTCTAACGTCTAACATCAGGAGCCTCGATCGGCCGATGCAGCAGTTGGCTGCTTGATTGCGGAAGAGGAATGGGCACAGCGAACAGGGAATAAATACGACTTTTGCCTTCCATACCAGTGAGGAGGCGTGTGGGGATTAACAGCAGGCAGTGAAGAAAGCGAATGGTATGTTAGCTTTCATAGCAAAAGGATTTGAGTATAGGAGCAGGGAGGTTCTACTGCAGTTGTACAGGGTCTTGGTGAGACCACACCTGGAGTATTGCGTACAGTTTTGGTCTCCAAATCTGAGGAAGGACATTATTGCCATAGAGGGAGTGCAGAGAAGGTTCACCAGACTGATTCCTGGGATGTCAGGACTGTCTTATGAAGAAAGACTGGATAGACTTGGTTTATACTCTCTAGAATTTAGGAGATTGAGAGGGGATCTTATAGAAACTTACAAAATTCTTAAGGGGTTGGACAGGCTAGATGCAGGAAGATTGCTCCCGATGTTGGGGAAGTCCAGGACAAGGGGTCACAGCTTAAGGATAAGGGGGAAATCCTTTAAAACCGAGATGAGAAGAACCTTTTTCACACAGAGAGTGGTGAATCTCTGGAACTCCCTGCCACAGAGGGTAGTCGAGGCCAGTTCATTGGCTATATTTAAGAGGGAGTTAGATGTGGCCCTTGTGGCTAAGGGGATCAGAGGGTATGGAGAGAAGGCAGGTACGGGATACTGAGTTGGATGATCAGCCATGATCATATTGAATGGCGGTGCAGGCTCGAAGGGCCGAATGGCCTACTCCTGCACCTAATTTCTATGTTTCTATGTTTCTAACTGTGATGGATGTTTTCTGTGGAATTGTGTTAATTGTGTGGGATTTTTTTTTGTTTGTTGTTATGACTGCAGAAACGCAATTTCGTTTGAATTTATGTTCAAATGACAATAAACGATTCTGATTCTGATCTGACCCGAATCTTTACAGGGTCTAGACCTGAAACCTCACCCAATCTTTTCTCCGGAGATGCTGCCTGTCCCGCTGTGTTAATCCAGCATTTTGTGTCTAACTTCGGTTTAAACCGGCATCTGTAGTTCCTTCCTACTCATATCACCTATTCACTACAATACATTAATCTGCTGAATTTTCACCATGGACCGCTTCTATTAATATTCGATGTCAATATCATTGTATCAAAGCGTGACTCTCCCCTGAACAACTTTTGCTCCAGCGGAATAATAAAAAGAAAATATTACAAAACAAGCGCATAAGCTGTGATGAATGGAATCACGTTTATTAATTGATACAATTCTTCTTTCCGGTGCCATCCAGGGTGCAGGTAGGCGAGCTTAAGTACTGGAAAACGTTCCTGTCGAAGACTCCCTGATTAATAATTTTTCCTGCAGCATTGATGATAGTCAGGACACCAAATTTTTAGCTTTTTGTCCAACGGGTACACGCACTGGGGTATGCAGACGCCTCCATGATCTAGACAGTCCGTCTCTGGTCCTGCAAAATAAATTACTTCAAAGTGGCATGAAAAATTAAGGTGAACCTATGAAGCATTATATTCTGGTTTGAGTTAAATATGCTTTGAGACGAATTTCCGCACTTTTTAGATGGCCGTCAGTTCTGACGGGGATCAGACACCGTGACTGGGTAAAGCGGAGCCAGATATTGTTCGCTGTGTGCCATTCATGACGTTTCCAGGATATAATTTACTCCTTAAAACCAGTGTTTGGCGTAACCCAGATTAGATTCGTTAATCCTCTAGCACGGAAACAGGCCGTTCCGCCCACCCAGTTGGAATCAGCCCGTAAACTGACATTATCCCCCACACGGGTGATAATTTAACAGTTATACCAAGCAAATTAACCTACAAACCTGTACGTCAATGAGATGAGGGTGGAAACTGCAGATCCTGGAGAAAGCCCACGCAGGTCACGGGAAAGAACTGCGCACAGACAGCACCCGTAGTCACGATGGAAACCGGGTCCCTGACGCTGTAATGTCCCTGTCCCACATAGTAAACCTGAACGGAATCCTCTGGTGACCTTGCCCTCGACACAAGGTTTCCATGACGTCACCAGAGGTGTTGGCCACTCTCCCTAATGGTCGAAAATGTTTTCAGCGTGGTCGAGGCTTCTTCTGGGTTGCTTCGATTATTTCAACATAATCAAAACCGGCGTAGGCTAAATATAGATGGCCGTTTGATCGAAGCCGGTGCACTGCGGTCGCTATTTACTTACAGGCAGTCGAAGGCCATCTCCTTCGCTGACCGGCCATTTTGATTGGCTCATTGGAGTTTTTAGGACCTGGAAGACCCCCCAGTAGATAAAATGCCGCTAACTTTATAAAACTTCATAATATT
Organism: Amblyraja radiata; assembly: GCF_010909765.2. Taxonomy (NCBI): domain Eukaryota; kingdom Metazoa; phylum Chordata; class Chondrichthyes; order Rajiformes; family Rajidae; genus Amblyraja; species Amblyraja radiata. Next base: position 4,783,675 of record NC_045998.1, on the reverse strand, counting down.
GTCTCCATTTCTTCTCCCCCCTTCTTCCCCATTATCCGCCCCATCTCCCCAATTCCCTCCCCCTTCTCCCCCCTTCTCTCTCCCCTTCTCTTCCCCTTCTCTTCCCATTTTCTTTCCCTCCTTTTCCTCTTCTCTTCTCTGCCCTTCTCCACCCTTATCTCCCCCCTCCCCTCCCCTCCCCCCCCCCCCCCCATCTCTAAAGGATGCTCAGTGGCAGACGTGTACCTTCCTATTCAGCGCGCAGATAGCGCTCCTCCGCTCTCCATGGCCCCCACCTTCGCGATGTGTGTGTGTGTGTGTGTGTGTGTGTGTGTGTGTGTGTGTGTGTGTGTGTGTGTTTGTGTGCGGGCGGTCGGTTGATGCAGCACACGCTTCGTCGATCCACCTCGAGGCTTTCCAGGCGTGTGAACAAAACCTCCGGCGACCTCATGGAAATCTTGGTTCGCGGGCAAGATCACCAGAGGTTTCCGTTCATGTTTCCTTGGTGGGACAAGGGCTAAGGCTGCATTTCTATCGCCCCGCCACTGTATCAAAGAGTTTGGGCAAAAAATTGGCGAATCAAGGGAGAGGAATATTGTATTTAATGTTGTGACAGCAGAATCGAAAATGCGTACATAAATAAGTGCTGAGAAATAAGTATGTATGCAATGCGTGGAGATACAGCGCGGGAACAGGCCCGGGCCTTTCGGCCCATCGAGTCCGCGCCGACCAGCGACCCCCGCATATTAACACTATCCTACACACGTTAGGGATATTTATTTACATTTATTATGCCAATTCACCTACATACCTGTACGCCTTTGGAGTGCGGGAGGAAACCGAAGATCTCGGAGAAAACTCACGCAGGTAACGAGGAGAACGTAAAACGCCACGCAGACAGAACCCGTAGTCAGGATCAAACCCGGGTCTCCGGCGCTGCAAGTGCTGTACACAGCAAATCTACCGCTGCGCCTCCGTGCCGGCACCGTGCCATGGGTGTTACCGATCGGCAGGCCGTCTCGCAAACTACGCAAATTGAGGTGGTGACAATAGCGCTGTTGGTAGAACTGTTGCTTCACAGCGTCAGTGACCCGTGTGCGACATTGATTTCTCTAATATTATCAGCAGACATTCTGACAACACAAACCAGCACCAGTCAAACATTGTAACTAATAGGCCGAACGGCGACGAGAACAGCTTTAAATCAAATCTCTGCTAACATTGCTATCGATGGATTAGAAAATAAACACACATTAGTACACGGCGACCCACCGGGATTCGAGTTGTCTAATCCCCCTGCGATCAGTTGAGTCAGCAGCAGGATTCCAAAAATAATGAAACGAGTCTTTCTCATCTTCTCCGCTGTCCCTTATTCAGGATCGCGGTGCCGATTGGGATGACTGTAAATCTGATTGAATAATGAGCTGCATTTATATTGAATGTGTGGTGACTTGGTTGCCAAGGTTTTGTAATGGTGCCGGTGGGGCGGAGACCGAGTTGATCCAGGAGGCGGCTGTCTGTCTGAACATTCCATGTTGGCTCTGTTGAGGGCAACAATTAACGGTCCGAGCCAACTGATTTAATAAAACATTGTCTGCCTTTTGGTTCCAGCTTCAAAACGATGCGTCAAACTGACGCCAGGCTGTGCGAGAGCCGCGTGTCAAAATTACAGACACGTCTGTCTCCTCACGGTGTTGGTGTGTGTATGATTACTGCTCTGTGTTCAAGACTCTTGCGTCATATTCTTAACTCGAATTCAGCCTTCTTCAAAATTTAGACTTAAGGGATTTAATAATACGACTTAATTTGCATGTAATAACATTTCGATTGACTTAAATGCAGGGTTGTCCATCCTTTGCACTGCTTCTTCACTTGTCTTTTATTTGACATGTGTGCCCATACTTCAGTTGTATCTCAAGTGTGATTACAATGAAACGATAGGGTCAAGGTAGCAACGGACTTAAGCAGCACAGAAACCTACACTTCGGTCCATCGTGTCATTCGATGTAATTTACACGAGCATTACGGTGCTCATGTAAACATCCTATTAATGTTGTGAGAATTTCTGTCGCCACCATAACTTCAGACGCCGCAAACACCAAATTCATATGTCCACGTATTCGTCTAAACATCATAACATTCTAAATAAATCCATGTCTTCTCGTATTGAATTGTGTTATCAAGTAAGTAAGTTAATTAATCATTTCCTCATAGTGTTTCTCAAACTTTCCTATAGTTCTATATACATCTTAGCCGGTGACTCCGCTTTGCGTTAAAAAAAAATGCAAACAATAAAAAAAAAACGCGAAGCACTGTGTGAAATCGGCATCGCACGTAAAAAATCGAAAATAAACTTTTCAGCACGCATGCCTTAATTAATCAGGAAATAGTGCCCCTTATAGTTACGGCATTATGTGATAATTTTACAAGATGATACTGACGCCGTACACGGAGTTATGACCACACTGAGGTGTAGAAAGAAGATTGGCAGGCTAGGACTTATTAGCGATTTTACAAAACTTACCTTCTACGGCGCTGCTGTTCTGCCACTTTGGCGCCTTTGAGGAGGGGGGGGGGGGGGGGGGTCGGGATTTAAATTCAGTTTCCTACTGCCTGTCGGCGGCGGATTTCCTCGGGCTGCTAGCTGCTGAAGAAAAACCGATTGGACTTCCGTTCTTCTGTTTTTTTAAATCGCGAGACAATTTAATAATTAAATTAAAATAAAATACAACATTAAATTAAAATTTAAAAAGCGACTTCTAACGCCTCCAACGTGACGGACCGCAAGAACGGGACAGAACTAAGGGTACGTCGTTTATTTAACATATAATCTTGCTTCTTGTGATGGTTTTAATCTAATTTTACGTTGAGAAAATGTCATTTGGGCCCCATACGTACCGGCAGTGTTTTTCCTGCCGATATGGAGTTCAGATTCGAATGGATCGCCTTCCAGAAAGAAACACTCGCAAGACGATTTAAATTGGGTTTTTTGCACAATCATGTCATAAGAGCATCTAAATCGTTTATATGTTTTGTTATTGTCTATCCATAGTCAATATTGTCATAGTAAATATCAGTTTTAGTTCCATGTATTGTGCAAAAAAATAATATAACCAGATAACCATACTACAATTACAGCACGGAAACAGGCCATCTCGACCCTTCTAGTCCATGCCGAACACGTATTCTCCCCTAGTCCCATATACCTGCACTCAGACCATAACCCCCCATTCCTTTCCCGTCCATATAACTATCCAATTTATTTTTAAATGATAAAAACGAACCTGCCTCCACCAGCTTCACAGGAAGCTCATTCCAAACAGCCACCACTCTCTGAGTAAAGAAGTCCCCCCACATGTTACCCCTAAACCTCTGTCCCTTAATTCTCAAGTCATGTCCCCTTGTTTGAATCTTTCCTACTCTCAGTGGGAAAAGCTTATCCACGTCAACTCTGTCTATCCATCTCATCATTTTAAAGACCTCTATCAAGTCCCCCCTTAACCTTCTGCGCTCCAAAGAATAAAGCCCTAACTTGTTCAACCTTTCTCTGTAACTTAGTTGCTGAAACCCAGGCAACATTCTAGTAAATCTCCTCTGTACTCTCTCTATTTTGTTGACATCCTTCCTATAATTAGGCGACCAAAATTGCCTACCATTTACCATGTACGTCCTATTTTGATTTGTCCTGCCAAGATGTAGCACCTCACACTTATCAGCATTAAACTCCATCTGTCATCTTTCAGCCCACTCTTCCAACTGGCATAAATCTCCCTGTAGACTTTGCAAATCTACTTCATTATCCACAACCCCACCTATCTTAGTATCATCTGCATACTTACTAATCCAATTTACCACACCATCACCCAGATCATTGATGTATATGACAAACAACAGTGGACCCAACACAGATCCCTGTGGCACCCCACTAGTCACTGGCCTCCAACCTGACAAACAACCATCCACCATTACTCTCTGGCATCTCCCATTCAGCCACTGTTGAATCCATCTTGCTACTCCACCATTAATACCCAGCCATTGAACCTTCTTAACCAACCTACCGTGAGGAACCTTGTCAAAGGACTTACTGAAGTCCATATATACAACATCCACTGCTTTACCCTCATCAATTCCCCGAGTAACCTCTTCAAAAAATTCAAGAAGATTAGTCAAACATGACCTTCCAGGCACAAATCCATGTTGACTGTTCCTAATCAGACCCTGTTTATCCAGATGCTTATATATATTATCTCTAAGTATCCCTTCCATTAATTTGCCCACCACTGACGTCAAACTAACAGGACTATAATTGCTAGGTTTACACTTAGACCCCTTTTTAAACAATGGAACAACATGCGCAGTACGCCAATCCTCCGGTAATATTCCCGTTTCTAATGACATTTGAAATATTTCTGTCATAGCCCCTGCTATTTCTACACTAACTTCCCTCAATGTCCTAGGGAATATCCTGTCCGGACCTGGAGACTTATCCACTTTTATATTTCTCAATAGTGTCAGTACTTCTTCTTCTTTGAATCTCATAGTTTCCATAGCTACTCTACTTGTTTCCCTTACCTCACATAATTCAATATCCTTCTCCTTGGTGAATACCGAAGAAAAGAAATTGTTCAATAACTCCCCCATCTCTTTTGGCTCTGCAAATAGCTGTCCACTCTGACTCTCTAATGGACCAATTTTATCCCTCGTTATACGTTTGCTATTAATATAGCTGTAGAAACCCTTCGGATTTACTTTCAGCTTACTTGCCAAAGCAACCTCATATCTTCTTTTAGCTTTTCTAATTTATTTTTAAGACTCTTTTTACATTCTTAATACTCCTCAAGCACCTCATTTACTCCATGCTGCCTATAATTATTGTAGATCTCTCTCTTTTTCCGAACCAGGTGTCCAATTTCTCTTGAAAACCATGGCTCTTTCCAATTTTTACTGTTTCCTTTCAACCGAACAGGGACATAACGATTCTGTACTCTTAAAATGTCACCTTTAAATGTCCTCCATTTCTCTTCCAAATCTTTCCCATAAAACAAACTGTCCTAATTTACTCCTTTTAAATCCTTTCGCATCTCCTCAAAGTTAGCCTTTCTCCAATCAAAAATCTCAACCCTAGGTCCAGTTCTGACCCTCTCCATAATTATATTGAAACTAATGGTATTGTGATCACTGGTCCCGAACTGTTCCCCTACGCATACCTCTGCCACCTGACCCGTCTCATTTCCTAACAGGAGGTCCAGCACCGCCCCTTCTCTAGTAGGTACTTCTATGTATTGCTGCAAAAAACTATCCTGCACACCTTTTACAAACTCCCACCCATCCAGCCCATTTAAAGAATGTGTTTCCCAGTCTATGTGTGGAAAATTGAAATCTCCCACAATCACTATCTTGTGCTTACTACTAATATCTGCAATCTCCTTACATATTTGCTCTTCCAATTCTCGCTCCCCATTTGGCGGTCTATAATAATACACCCCTATAAGTGTTGCTACCCCTTTCTCATTTCTCAGTTCCACCCAAATAGCCTCCCTAGACGAGCCCTCTAATCTATCCTGCCAAAGCACTGCTGTAATATCTTCCCTGATAAGCAATGCAAGACCTCCACCTCTTGCCCCTCCAATTATATCACACCTGAAACAACGAAATCCTGGAATATTTAGTTTCCAATCACAGCCCTCCTGCAAGTATGTTTCACTGATCGCCACAACATCATACTTCCAGGTGTCAATCCAGGCTCTAAGTCCATCCACCTTTTTACAATGCTCCTAGCATTAAAATATACACATTTAAGAAACCCACCCTCTCTTATTCTCTGTTTATTGTATTGTTCTTCTCTCTCCCCTACATTTTGGGTCAGAGTACTACCATTCTCTGCCTCCGACTGCTAGCTTTCCCAATTTGAGTCCCTCCCCCCAACCATACTAGTTTAAAGTCTCCCCAGTAGACTTTGCAAATCTCCCTGCCAGGATATTGGTCCCCCTCGAGTTCGTGCAATACGTCCTTTCTGTGCAGGTCGCACCTTCCCCGAAAGAGGTCCCAATGATCCAGAAACTTGAATCCATACCCATTGCACCATCCACTCATTTATCCTCCACCTCGCCCCATTCCTACTCTCACTGTCGCGTGGCACAGGTAGTAATCCTGAGATTGTTACCTTTGCAGTCCTTCTCCTTAACTCTCTACCTAACTCCCTAAATTATTCTTTCAGGACCTCTTCTCTTTTTTTACCTATGTCGTTGGTAACACCAACGGCTCCCCGGGCCTCTGTAGAAGCAAGCCCCGCGCTGTTTTTATACTCACAGCTCCAGGTAACTCCTCCCAGCACCAACGGCTCCCCGGGCCTCTGTAGAAGCGAGCCCCGCGTTGTTTTTATACTCACAGCTCCAGGCTACTCCTCCTCGCACCAACGGCTCCCCGGGCCTCTGTAGAAGCAAGCCCCTCGCTGTTTTTATACTCACAGCTCCAGGTAACTCCTCCTCGCACCAACGGCTCCCCGGGCCTCTGATTTATTATATTGAGTGGATGTTTCTAGATTAATTTATGGGAATGTTACATTCCTTCCATCTGGCATATAAATTCATGACAGTGAGATTTAAAAATCATGTTAAATTGTGAATTCTTGTGTGAATGGGATTAGTTTGTTATTTGGATACTTGGACTCTTTAAACAAATATCCTTTTCTAAAGAAATTGAATCTACATGACATTCTTAATGGGAAAGTAGTGGGCAGTAAGACATGTCATGCGTGGTTTGAAGAGCAAAAACGTGTATTTTACAATGCCAACATTGAAAGGTTAAGGAAATACAAGGTGTACAGAGTTGCTTATTGGTTACAATCTGAGCAGTATGATGATGCTACAGATTATGATATGCCAATGTACCAGCTAGAAACTGATCTTCTCCATGAAGACTTGGTCTATTGCTAGAAATTGTGATTTAATTACCTGTCTGTTGCGGACTTACAGTATATAATACAATAATATAAAAGTTCTGTACTAGAGAATATCACATTTTTGAATTGTCAAGGCAGTCTGGGTGCTTATTACTATTTCCGTCACAACGGTCAATTTTGTAAATAACTAGAATTTGGTAATTAACTAAGTATATGCTTTAATTTCACGTCATCCAAGTAAGAGGTTTTATAGAAATATAGAAACATAGAAAATAGGTGCAGGAGGAGGCCATTCGGCCCTTCGAGCCTGCACCGCCATTCATAGAAACATAGAAACATAGAAAACAGGTGCAGGAGTAGGCCATTCGGCCCTTCGAGCCAGCATCGCCATTCAATATAATCATGGCTGATCATCCAACTCAGTATCCCGTACCTGCCTTCTCTCCATAGCCCCAGATCCCTTTAGCCACAAGGGCCACGTCAAACTTCCTCATATATATAACCAATGAACTGGCCTCAACTACCTTCTATGGCAGCGAGTTCCAGAGACTCACCACTCTCCGTGTGAAAAATGTTTTTCTCATCTCGGTCCTAAAGGATTTCCCCTTATCCTTAAGCTGTGACCCCTTGTCCTGGACTTCTCCAACATCGGCAACAATCTTCCTGCGTCTAGCCTGTCCAACCCCTTAAGAATCGTGTAGGTTTTTATAAGTTCCCCCCTCAATCTCCTAAATTCTAGCGAGTACAAGCCGAGTCTATCCAATCTTTCTTCATATGAAAGTTTTGACATCCCGGGAATTAGTCTGGTTAACCTTCTCTGCACTTCCTCCATGGCAATAATGTCCTTCCTCAGATTTGGAAACCAAAACTGTACGCAGTACTCCAGGTGTGGTCTCACCAAGAACCTGTACAACTGCAGTAGAGCCTCCCTGCTCCTATACACAAATCTTTTTGCTATGAATGCTATCATACCATTCGTTGTCTTCACTGCCTGCTGCACCGGCATGCTTACTTTCAATGACTGGTTTACCATGACACCCACGTCTCATTGCATCTTCCCTTTTCCTAATCGGTCACCATTTAGATAATAGTTTGCTTTCCTGTTTTTGACACCAAAGTGGATAACCTCACATTTATCCACATTATACTGCATCTGCCATGCATTTGCCCACTCACCCAGCCTATCCAAGTCACCTTACAGCCACCTAGCATCCTCCTCACAGCTAACACTGCCCCCCAGCTTAGTGTCATCCGCAAACTAGGAGATGTTGCATTCAATTCCCTCGTCCAAATCATTAATATATATTGTAAATAGCTGGGGTCCCAGCACATTGAGCCTTGCGGTACCCCACTATGCCTGCCATTATGAAAATGTCCCATTTACTCCTACTCTTTGCTTCCTGTTAAAAAATGTTAGTGGAGGTCTTCTATGTGGGGGGTGGGGGTGGGGAAGGGGGAAACTTTATTCTTAGTCCCCTACCTGGTCGGAGAGGCAGCATCCCTCCGTGCTGTTTCTTCGCTCCGTCCTCGCGGCCTACCACCGAAAGTGGAGCGGCGTTTTCCTGTCGGGACCGGCTGGGACTACAGCTTCGGCGGCGGTGGCACAGCGCTGGGATACCAACAGGGAGCGGGCGATACCATACCGGGTCGCCGAGCGGTAAGCTCCGGAGCGCTTTGGCCGCCGACTTCCAACATCGCGGAGCTGTGGCTGCGGGCGTCCGGCCGCGGGAGGCTCTGGATTTGGAGTGCCGCAGAGCCAGGAATCGAGTTCGCCGGGGTCGGAGCTCCAACCGGCGCGGTCTGAGGACTACGAGTGCCGCGGTCTCCGTTCTCCGGGGAGGGGACAGCCGCTCCAGACTTTTCCAAGCCGCTGAGGAATGTTTCACCCGACGCCGATGTTCCATCTTTACGGCAAGAGGGCCCTGAAAATCAACGGACTGGCTGCACGGCCACAAATGGGCCCCGACTCCGGGTGTTTCACAGAGGAAGAGGACTTAACTTTCTGGTGCCTTTCATCCACAGTGGAAATGTTTTGATTCTGCCGTGGGGGGATGTTTGTGTTGAACTCTATAATATGTTGTGTCCATTTTTATTCTTTTTTTAAAAAAACCTTTTTCTATGGTTTGCAATGGAACTTATTATTTAAGTTATGTGAAGCACTTTGGGGTCAATGCAAGTTGACTTAAAATGTGCTATATAAAATATCCACATCAATACTGAACCACCAATACCGTGTGCTTTAAGTTAGTATACTAAACTCTTATGTGGGACGTTGTCGAAAGCCTTCTGAAAATCCAGATATAACACATCCACTGGTACTCCCCTCTCCACTCTACTAGTTGCATCCTCGAAAAATTATATAAGATTCGTCAGACATGATTTACCTTTCGTAAATCCATGCTGACTTTGTCCAATGATTTCACCACTTTCCAAATGTGCTGCTATCCCATCTTTAATAACTGACTCTAGCAGTTTCCCCACGACCGATGTTAGACTAACTGGTCTGTAATTCCCCGTTTTCTCTCTCCCTCCCTTTTTAAAAAGTGGGGTCACATTAGCTACCCTCCAATCCTCAGGAACTACTCTAGAATCTAAAGAGTTTTGAAAAATTATCACTAATGCATCCACTATTTCTGGAGCTACTTCCTTAAGTATTCTGGGATGCAGCCTATCTGGCCCTGTGGATTTATCGGCCTTTAATCCATTCAATTTACCTGACACCACTTCCCAGCTAACCTGGATTTCACTCAATTCCTCCATCTCCTTTGACCCGCGGTCTCCTGCTATTTCCGGCTGATTATTTACGTCTTCCTTAGTGAAGACGTAACTAAAGTAGTTATTCAATTGTACCGCCATGTCCTTGTTCCTCATGATCAATTCTCCTGTTTCTGACTGCAAGGGACCTACATTTGTTTTAACTAATTTCTTTCTCTTCGCATATCTATATAAATTTTGCAGTCAGTTTTTATGTTCCCTGCCAGTTATCCTTCATAAACTATGTTCCCTTTCCTAATTCAGCCCTTTGTCCTCCTCTGCTGGTCTCTGAATTTCTCCCAGTCCTCTGGTAGGCTGCTTTTTCTGGCTAATTTGTACGCTTCATTCTTTGCTTTGATACTATCCCCGATTTCCCTTGTTATCCACGGATGCACTGCCTTCCCTGATTTCTTGTTGTAGTTCATCCATGCAGTCTTTAAATGCCTTCCATTGCATATCCACCGTCAATCCTTTAATAATTAATTGCCAGTCAATCTTGGCCAATTCACGGCTCATACCATCAAAGTTACCTTTCTTTAAGTTCAGGACCATTGTTTCTGAATTAACAATGTCACTCTCCATCCTAATGAAGAACTCAACCATATGATGGTCACTCTCGCCCAAGGGGCCACGCACAACAAGACTGCTAACTACCCCTTCCTCATTATTTAATACCCAGTCTAGAATAGCCTGCTCTCTCGTTGGTTCCTCTACATGTTGGTTTGGAAAACTATCCCGCATACATTCCAAAAAATCCACTTCCTCAGCGCATCTGCTCATTTGATTCACCCAATCTATATGTAGATTGTAGTCACCCATTATAACTGTTTTACCTTTGTTGCACGCATTTCTAATTTCCTGTTTGATTCCATTCCCAACTTCACTACTACTGTTGAGTGGCGTGTACACAACACCCACTAGCATTTTCTGCCCGTTAGTGTTTCGCAGCTCTGACCATATCGATTCCACATCCTCCAAGCTAATGTATTTCCTTTCCATTGGTTAATCTCCTCTCTAACCAGCAACGCCACCCCACCTCCTTTTCCTTTCGGTCTATCCTTGCTGAATATTGAATATCCCTGGATGTTCAGCTCCCAGCCTTGGTCACCCTGGAGCCATGTCTCCGTGATCCCAACTATATCATAATCATTAATAGCTATCTGCACATTCAACTCATCCAACTTATTGCGAATGCTCCTTGCATTGAGACAAAAAACCTTCAGGCTTGTTTTTCCAATGCTCTCACCCCTTATACAATTATGTTGAAAAGTGGCCCTTTTTGATTTTCACCCTGGATTTGTCTGCCTGCCACTTTTACTTTGCACCTTGCTACCTATTGCTTCTACCCCCACTTTACACCCCTCTGTCTCTCTGCTCACACGTTTAAGAAACCCAATACCTCGTATTCTCTGTTTATTATTGTTTTCTTCTTCCTCCCCTACATGTTGGGTCTGAGTGCTTCCCTTCTCTGCCTCCTGCCTCACACACAGTATACCATCTTTCCCTGTTTGAGTCCCTCCCCCACCCCCCCCCCCCCCCCCCCCCCCCCCCCCCAACCGTTCTAGTTTAAAGTCTCCGCAGTAGCCTTTGCAAATCTCCCCGCCAGGATATTGCTCCTCCGCGGGTTCAAGTGCAACCCATCCTTTTTGTACAGGTCGCACCTTCCACAAAAGAGGTCCCAATGATCCAGAAACTTGAATCCCTGCCATCTTCACCAGTCCTTCAGCCACGCAGTTATCCTCCACCTCGCTCCATACCAACTCTCATTGTCGCGTGGCACATGCAGTAATCCCGAAATTGTTACCTTTGCGGTCCTTCTCTTTAACCCTCCTCCTAACTCCCTAAATTCTCCTTTCAGGACCTCTTCTCTTTTTCTACCTATGTCATTGGCACCTATATATGCCACGACCTCGGGTTCCTCTCCCTCTCAGGATATCTTGGACACGTTCAGCCACATCCCAGACCCTGGCACCAGGGAGGCAAACTACCATCCGGGTCTCCCGACTGCGTCCACAGAATCGCCTGTCTGGCCCCCTATCTACAGAGTCCCCTATAACTAATGTCCTCCTCTTCTTTTCCTTACACTTCTGAGCAACAGGACCGGTCTCTGTACCGGAGGACCGGCCGCTGTTGCTACCCCCAGGTAGGCTGTCCCCCCCAACAGTACTCAAACAGGAATACTTATTGTCAAGGTGTACAGCCACCGGGGTACTCTCTAGTCCCTGCCTGTGCCCCTTGCCCTTCCTAACCGTGACCCACGTGCCTGCCTCCGGTGGTCTTGGAGTGACCACCTCTCTGTAACTCCTCTCAATGACTTCCTCACTCTCTCTGACCGGACGTTGTGATCATGGCTGATCGTCCCATATCAATAACCCGTGCCTGCCTTCTCCCCATATCCGTTGACTCCATTAACCTCTAGAGCTCTATCTAACACGCTCTTCAATCCATCCAGTGAAGTGGCCTCCATTGCCCTCTGTGGCAGGGAATTCCATACATTCACAACTCTCTGGGTGAAAAGGTTTTTTCTCACCTCAGTCTTAAATTACCTCCCCTTTATTCTAAGACTGTGGCCCCTGGTTCAGGAATCGCCCAACACTGGGAACAATTTTCCTGCATCTAGCTTGTCCAGTCTTTTTATATATTTATATAAGATATCCCCTCATCCTTCTATACTACAGTGAATAGAAGCCTAGTCTTTTCAATCTTTCCTCACATGACAGTCCCGCCGTCCCAGGGATCAATCTCGTGAACCTACGCTGCACTGCCTCAATCACAAGGATGTCCTTCCTCAAATTAGGAGACCAAAAATGTACACAATGTCTCAGTCTAAAATAACTGAAAATTTAATACAGTTCTCTTATTTTTTAAGAAAGTCGTGGACTTTTGACTGTCCTCGAAAACAGTTTTTGTGCTAAGTCAATGGGAAAGCAATAGGGAACAAGATGCTAATTTCAGAGTATGAAAATGTCCACAACTGTTTCAATACTGAAGATATGAAAGCGAATTAGATTTGAAATTAAACTTCTTTATATGATTTATCTGATGTGATTGATCATACATTGCAAACATGATTTTTAAAATCTCAAAAGTTTGTAACATTGCTAGACTTACCGCCCTTGTTCAAATCCATTGTTGATTGTAGAGGAATGATTGGTGATTTCGCAGATGATATGAAATCGTAAAGGTTGATTTTACAACTTACCGAATGAGGCGAGTAGTAGGAATGTACAATATTTTCTCCAAGATTAGGGAATCAAGTATTAGAGGTCATAGGATAAATGTGCGAGTGGAAAGATGTAATAAAAACCTGAGCGGTGCCGTTTATCCCCGAGAGTGGTGAATAAATGAAACGAGCTGCCAGGAGAAGCAATCGAGGCAGGTACACTAACAACATTTAAAATATATTAGGGCAGGTACATGGGTAGGATTGTTTTAGGGGGATATAGGCATAACACTGGTAACGGGACTTGCTTAGACACTGTATCTTTCTGGATGTGGACGAGTTTGACAGCGGGATCGGTGCCCATGCTGTATAACTCCTTGACACTATGGGTCAAAATTAAAATGGGTCTTTATTGAGTATGGTGAAGAGCTGCATTGGAGATTTATAGTCTGTGACAATTGATGCAGGACAATAATCTGCGAGGACAACATATAACCATAAAATGATATAACAATTACAGCACGGAAACAGACCATCTCGGCCCTTCAAGCCCATGCCGAACACCTACTTTCGCCTAGTCCCATCTACCTGCACTCAGACCATAACCCTCCATTCCTTTCCCGTCCATATTCCTATCCAAATAATTATTAAATGATAAAATCGAACCTGCCTCCACCACTTCCACTGGCAGCTCATTGCACACAGCAACCACTCTCTGAGTAAAGAAGTTCCCCCTCATGTTACCCCTAAATGTCGTCCCTTCATTCTCAAATCATGTCCTCTTATTTGAAACTTCCGTACTCTCAATGGAAACAGCTTATCCACGTCAACTCTGTCTATCCATCTCATAATATTAAAGACCCCCTATCACGTCCCCCCTTAACCTTTTGCGCTCCAAAGAATAAAGACCTATCTTGTTCAACCTTTCTCTGTAACATAGGTACTGAAACCCGGGCAACATTCTAGCAATTCTCCTCTGTGCTCGCTCTATTTTGTTGACATATTTCCTATAATTTGGCGACCTAAATTGTTACCCATATTCCAGACTTGGCCTCACCAATGCCTTGTGCAATTTTAACATTACAGCCCAACTTCTATACTCAATGTTCTGATTTATAAAGGCCAGCACACCAAAAGCTTCATTTACCACCCTATCTACGTGAGATTCCACCTTCAGGGAACTAGGCACAGTTATTCCTAGATCACTCTGTTCAACTGCATTCCTCAATTCGCTACCATTTACCATGCACGTCCTATTTTGATTTGGCATGCCAAGATGTAGCACCTCACACTTATCAGCATTAAACTCCATCTGCCATCTTTCAGCCAACTCTTCCAAATGGCCTAAATCTTTCTGTAGACTTCATTATGCACAACACCACCTATCTTAGTATCATCTGCATATTTACTAATCCAATTTACCACACCATCATCCATATCATTGATGTATATGACAAACAACAGTGGACCCAACAGATCCCTGAGACCTCGTTCTCCCCTACCTGCACTGAGGATTTATATGGGAACGTAGATGACATGAGCTGTGAATGCGCTGGTTTTATTCTGTACCTCACTTAGAGTAATAGTGAAGCATAGAGTCAAATAACACTCAACATGTCCTTTGGCGCATCTTGTCCATGTCGATCAAGAAGCCTCATCTACCCTTGTGCCGCCTGCCTAAATTTGACCCATATCGATCAACACATTTCCTATCCATATACCTGTTCACACGTATTCTAAGTGTTGTTATACTACTTAATTATATTGGTTGGTGTGCAGGAGAATGAGGGGTAATCCTATAGAGGTGTATAGAATCATGAGAAGAGATCGGGAAGATGCAGAGGTTGCTGCCAGGAGGCCACAGGTTTAAGGTGAAGTGGAAGAGATTTATTAACTCATTGAATAGCCACTTTTTCACACAAAGTGTGGTGGATGTATGGAAGGAACCGCCAACGCAAATAGTTGAGACAGGGACTATCGCACAGTTTAAGAAACAGTCCGACTGGCACATGGATATACCATGTGTGGAGGGATATCTGTCAAACGCAGGCAGGTGGGACTAGTTTTGCTGGGACATATTGGCTAGTGTGGACATGTTGAGCCGATGTGCCTGCTTCCACACTGTATGTGACATTAATCGATAAGATATGATAGAAGTTTATTTATCCCTGGATGGAAATTGGTGTGCCAACTGTCATGAAACACAAGGTACATGAAACATGAAATAAAAGTGACAACTGCAAAGTCCAGGAGTGGGGATGAACGGATATTGGGGAGGGTTCAGGGGGGGGGGGGGGGGGGGGGGGGGGGAGGGGTGGGGTGGAATGGAAGTCACTCTACCCATGACTGAAGATGGTGGGGCGAGTTGTATTGTTTGTTACCCACAGGGGAAAATGACCTCCTGATCTCCTGTAACGGCCAGTGCTGCATCTTGGTGACTGCATCAACCAGTCTGTTGCTCAAGGTGCACCTCCGGTTGACCAGTGTGTCATGGACCCTCTACAAATCCATCACCAATGAATCCAACTCCACCCCCAGCTCAGCGTTGATGTTCAGGTGCGACAAAGAAAGGGCAGAGGAAGTGGACCAGGGGGATTAAAGGGGAGCCTCTGTCGGAGAGCAGGTGCAAAGGTGGGCAAAGTTCCCTCCGTCACATGTGTTAAAAACAGCTTTAGCTCGTTGGCCTATATGGCACTATGATTCGGTGAGTTTATTAATCAGTCCGCAGTCTGCGTTCAGTGTCAACCGTACAGCCGGAAAATGTGATACCACTGGAAAGGGTGCCGGTGAGATTCTCCAAGGTTTTGCCAGGACGAAGAGTTTCACCTACGAAGGAAGAGTAGAGAGCTGAGTCTGATTGCAATGATAAGATTAAGGGTGGACATCAGTGAGATATAAACATTCAGATTAGTACCTTATATTGATAAGAGGGAAATAAATCCCTCCGTCGTAATATTTCGGCGAAGGCAAGGGACAGGATCTGGTGGACAAAAATGCTGGAGAAACTCAATGGGTGAGGCTGCATCTATGGAGCGAAGGAAATTGGCAACGTTTCGGGTCAAGGCCCTTCTTATCTCCCAGTGATTCTTGAAAACACTGCTGATGGAAGTAGATTCGCTTATATCATGTAATGTGCCAAGAAAAATACATGAATGACCTAAACGTAGAAACCTCTGAACCAGCTGCAGCAGGATGCTGGCCAATGTTCCCGCTGCATGGTTCCATAACCCTATGAAACATTTACACTGCGCGAGGTCAAAAGTATCCCAAACTATCTCGTATATTACCCCCAGGGAAAGCCCACGCTGTCAGAGGATGAACGTACAATGTCCATTCTGAAAACACTTGTGGTCAGGTTCGAGCCCGTGTTTCAGGCACTGTAATAATATGTGGTAAGCCATTTAGAACGGAGATGAGGAAAAACATTTTCACACAGAGAGTTGTGAGTGTGTGGAATTCTCTGCATCAGATGGCGGTGGAGGCTGCTTCTCTGGATGCTTTCAAGAGAGAGTTAGATGGAGCTCATATGAATAGCCATTTTAAGCGACATGGAGAGATGGCAGGGACGGGGTACTGATTATGGATGATCAGCCATGATCACATTGAATGACGGTGCTGGCTCGAAGGGCCGAATGACTTACTTTTGCACCTATTGTCTATTGTCTATTGTCTAAATCTGCTGGTGTGCCACTGTGCCTGTCCAAGTTTAATATACATGTTATTATTGCATCCTCCTCAATGACTTCCTCTGGCAGGTCGTTCCATATACCTGTGGGAAATATTTGTACCTCAAGTCTCAACTAAATCTTTTGTACTCAGATTGTCTGTTTTTCTTTGTGCCGCCTCTCCTGGACAAGTACCCGATCTATTCCCCTCATGATCTAATACATCTCCGCAATATCACTAATTCGTGTGTTCCCCACTTCTATCACAAAGGAGGCCCTCACACGTGTGGCCTCGGTACCTCGCAGCGCAGCCCTTGCTCCGCCTCCGCTTCGTCGCAACATGGACAGAGAACCCCTAGTCCTTAATTTTCACCCCATCAGCCGTCGCAAACAAAAAATAATCCTCCGACATTTTGCCACCTCCAAGAGGCACGTACAACGAGTCACTACTTCCCATCTCAACCGCTTTTCGCCTTCCGCAGAGTCCGTTCCGTCCGCAACTCCCTGGTTAACTCATCCTTTCCTACCCAAACCACCGTCTCCCCAGGTACCTGCACGTGGCACCGCTAGAGACGGAACACCTGTCTCGACACCTCCACCTTCAACTCTGTCCACGGACCCCACTAACCAGTCCTTTCTGGTTAGGCAGAGGTTCAATCCACCAACCTCATCTACTCTATCGGTTGTTCAAGATGTGGACTATTCCACGTCGGTAAGGCCAAACGTAGACTGGCCGATCGTTTCGCTAAAACCCTTCTTTCAATTCGCCTGAACCTACCAGATCTCCCGGTTACCAATCATTTTGATTCAATTTCTGATTCCCACACGGACGTTTCACTCCTATGCCTCCTCCATTGTCAGAGTTAGTCGAATCGCAACTTGGAGAAATAGCATCCCATATGTAGTCTGGACAGTTGACAACCCAGTGGTATGAATATTGATTTATCTAAATTAAAGTAACCCCTGAACTCCCTCTCTCTCCATTCCTCCCCCACCCAAGTCGCACCAGGTTCATGTTCTCACATGGCAATCAGCTAATATCTTTCTACATCTCTCTACATCACTGTATATGTCTCGCGATTCCCTTTCCCCTGACTGGACGAAAGAACGTAACGACCATAAACGTTAGCTACTGAAGTAGGGTCTCGACGGTAACGTCACTCATTCCTTCTCTCCGGACATGCTGCCTGCCCCCCTGAGTTAATCCAGCATATTGTGTCTATCTTCGGTTTAAAGCAGCATAGGCAGTTCCTTCCTACTCGTATCACCTAATCACCAATATACAATAACCTGTTGCATTTTCACCCTAGACGGCCGTCTATTAATAATTGATGTCATTCTCATAGTTTGAAAGCGTGACTCTCCAGTGAACAACTTTTGCTCCAGCGGAGTAATAAAACAAATATTGCAAAACAAGCACATAAGCTGTGATGAATAGAACCACGTGTATTTATTGATACAGTTCATCTTTCAGTTGCCATCCAGGGACGGTTGTAAGTGAGCTAAATAACTGGAAAATGTTCGTGTCGAAGACGCCATGATTAATAATATTGCCTGCAGCATTGAAGATTGTCAGGACACCAAATTTGTAACTTTTTGTCCTGCGGGTAGACGCACTGGGGTAAGCAGTCTCCTCCATGGCTTAGGCATTCCTCCTCTGGTCCTGAAAAATACATTTTTCAATGTGGCAAAAAATATTAAGGTGAGCCTATGAAACATTATTCTGTAGTTTGAATATATATGCTTTGTAATGAATTTCTGCACTAAGTTCAGGTGAACATCAGTTCTGACGGGGATTGGACACAGTGGCTCGTAAAAGCGGATCTAGAAATTGTGCCCTCTATGTCATTCATAACGTTGCCAGGCTGGAATGTGCACCTTAAAACCAGTGCTTGGCGTGTGCAGGATTAGCTTGGATTAGCTTAGTTTAGTTTATAGCACGAAAACAGGCAGTTCGGCTAACCCAGTCCGCATCGTCCCGTAAGGTAACCTTATCCTCCACACTAGCGATAATTTACCAATTATACCAAGCAAATTAATCTACAAACCTGCACGTCATTGGTATGTGGGTGGAAACCGGTGATCCTGGAGAAAGCCCACGCAGGTCACGGGAAAAAAAACTCCGTACAGACAACACCCGTTGTCAAGATGGAACCCGGGTTCCAGGCGTTGTAAGGCTGCAATTCTATCGCGGCGCCACTGTATCAAAGGCTTTGGGCAGAAAATTGGCGAATCAAGGGAGACGAATGTGTAATTGTATGTTATGACAGCAGAATGGAAAATGCGTACAAAAATAAGTTCTGGGTAATAAGTCTGTATAAAATGTATTTAGTTTTGTTTGGAGATGCAGCGCGGAAACAGGCACAGGCCTTTCGGTCCATCGAGTCCGCGCCGACCAGCGATCCTCGCATATAAACACTACCCTACACGCGGTAGGGATATCTTTTTTTAAATCTTTTACCTGTACGTCTTTAGAGTGTGGGAGGAAACCGAAGATCTCGGAGAAAATCACGCAGGTAACGAGGAGAACCAGCACCCGTAGTCAGGGTCAAATCCGGGTATCCAGCGCTCCAAGCGCTGTAAGAACAAATTGACCGCTGCGCCACTGTGCCATGGGTGTTACCGACTGACAGACAGTTTCGCAGGCGACGTAAATAGAGTTGGGCACAATAATGCTGTTGGTAGAACTGCTGCCTCACAGCGCCAGGGACTCGGTTGCAACCATGATTCCCCTAATATTATCAGCAGACATTCTGACAACACAAACCAGCACCAGTCAAGCATTGTTTATCGGACGAACGGAGACTAGAACAGCTTTAAATCAACCCTCTGCTAACATTGCTATCGATGGATTAGAAAATAAACACACATTAGTACACGGCGACCCACCGGGATTCGATTTGTCTAATCCCCCTGCGATCAGTTGAGTCAGCAGCAGGATTCCAAAAATAATTAAACGAGACTTTCTCATCTTCTGCGCTGTCCCTTATTCAGGATCGCGGTGCTGATTGGGATAACTGTAAATCTGATTGAATAATGAGCTGCATTTATATTGGATATGGTTCGGCTGTGACTTGGTTGCCAAGGTTTTGTAATGGTGCCGGTGGGGCGGAGACCGAGTTGATTCAGGAGGCGGCTGTCTGTCTGAACATTCCATGTTGGCTCTGTTGAGGGCAACAATTAACGGTCCGAGCCAACTGATTTAATAAAACATTGTCTGCGTTTTGGTTCCAGCTCCAAAACGATGCGTCAAACTGACGCCAGGCTGTGCGAGAGCCGCGTGTCAAACTTCTAGACACGTCTGTCTCCTCACGTTGTTGTGTGTGTATGATTCCTGCTCTGCGCTCAAGGCTCTTGCGTCATATCCTTAGCACTAATATCAGCCTTCTTCAAAATTTAGACTAAGGGATTTAATACGACTTAATTTGCATGTAATAGCATTGCCATTGACTTAAATGCAGCGTTGTCCATCCTTTGTACTGCTTCTTCACTTGTCTTTTATTTGACATGTGCGCCCATACTTCCGTTGTAGCTCCAGTGTGGTTACAATTAAACAATCGGGTGATAGGCAGCAACAGACTAAAGCAGCACGTAATCATACGTTGGGCCAGCGTGTCATTCGGTCCTGGTGTAAATATCCTATAAACGTTGTGAGAATTTATGTCGCCACCACACCTTCAGACGCCGCAGAAGGTGTGGTGGCGACAGAATTTCAGATTTCCACGTATTTGTCTAAACATCATAACATTCTAATTAAATCCACGGCTTCTCGTATTGAATAGTGTTATCAAAGTAAATAACCTTATCATAAATTCATAATTCATTAATCTTATGATTCATAAATCTTATACTCACTGTGTTTCCCACACTTTCTATAAATCATAGCCGGTGCCTCCGCTCGGCATTGTATGCAATATGTAGACTTCACTGGAGTTTAGAAGGATGAGGGAGATCTTATAGAAACATATAAAATTATAAAAGGTCTGGGCAAGCTAGACGCAGGAAAACAGTTCCCCATGTTGGGCGTGTCGAGAACCAGGGGCCACAGACTTAGAATAAAGGTGCGGCTATTTAAGACTAAGGTGAGAAAACACTTTTCACCCAGAGAGTTGCAAATTTGTGGAATTCCCTGCCACAGAGGGCAGTGGAGGCCAAGTCAGTGGATGGATTTAAGAGAGAGTTAGATGGAGCTCTAGGGGCTAGTTGAATCAAGGGATATGGGGAGAAGGCAGACACGGGGTATTGATTGGGGACGATCAGCCACGATCACAATGAATGGCGGTGCTGTCTCGAAGGGCTGAATGGCCTCCTCCTGAACCTATGTTCTACGTTTCTATGTTTCTATATGGTGGCGAAAAAAGCTTTTGAGCACGCATGCCTTAATTACTCAGCGAATAGTGTACCTTAAAGTTACGGCATTATGTCACAATTTCGCAAGATGATACTGACGCCGTGCACGGAGTTATGATCACACTAAGGTGTGGAAAAAACGTTCGGCAGGCCGGGACTTATGGCTCATGTTCAGAAAAATTGTTGATTGAAGAGGTATGATTGGTGAAGTCGTAGATGGTATGAAATCGTAAAGATTGATCTTACAACTTACATAATGAGGCAAATAGGGTGAACTTACAATATCAGTCTGGTGAACCTTCTCTGTACTCCCTCAATGGCAAGAATGTATTTCCTCAGATAAGGAGACCAAAACTGTACGCAATACTCCAGGTGTGGTCTCACCAAGGCCCTGTACAACTGCAGAAGAACCTCCCTGCTCCTATACACAAAACCGTTTCCGTGTTGTGTAACTCCATGACACCATGAGTCTAAATTTAAATCTTTATTGAGTATGATGGAGACTTGCATTAGTAATTTATAGTCTGTGGCCAGTGATGCAGGACAATAATTTGCGTGGACACCTCGTTCTCAAATACCTACACTGAGCATTTATATGGGAACGTAGATGACATGAGCTGTGGATGCGCTGGTTTGACTCTATGACTCACAGAGAGTAATAGTGAGGCAAGATGTGCCCCTTGGCACATCTTGTCCATGTCGATCAAGATGCCTCATTCCCCATTCCCCTGCGAGAAAACATCGCTCCTCAGGTCACTTTCTAAACCCCCTTCTCATTTTAAACATATTGATTTCCCTACGCTGGGTAAAGAACGTTGTGCATTTACAATACAATACAATACAATTCAATTTATTGTCATTTGGACCCCTTGAGGTCCAAACGAAATGTCGTTTCTGCAGCCATACATTACAAACAAATAGACCCAAGACACAACATAATTTACATAAACATCCATCACATTGCTGTGATGGAAGGCCAAAAAAACTTATCTCTCCCCTGCACTCCCCCCCCCCCCCCCCCATGTCAGAGTCAAAGTCAAAGCCCCCGGCGGGCGATGGCGAATTGTCCCGTGGCCATTAAAGCCACGCCGGGTGATGCAAGGCCGCACACCGGGTTCTTGATGTTAGAGCCCCCGGCGTGCGCTCGCAGTCCCGCAGCCATTCCAAGCCGCGCGAGGCGGTGCTGTAAGGCCCCGCTCCAGGTGCTCTTCAACCCCGCAACGCGGGCGGGAGAAGTCGCCGTTGCGGAAGCCCCGAAAAGCGGTCTCCCTCCAGGGACCCGCGGGCTCCCGGTGCCGCCCGCCAAACCCGCAGTTGCAGCCACCGAATCTCCGGAGGTCGGGCCGACAGCAGCGTCCACCACAGCTCCACCCGCTCTGGACTCGGCCAGCTCCGCGAGTGAGGTGAGTAGTCGGCACCACAGTCCCGGTCTTCCTGTTGGAGGCCGCTCCTCGTTGCAGCCCCAACGACAACGGAGACCCGACAAAGAAAAGGTCGGGTCCCCCGTGCAGGGAGATATTTAAAAGTTACCCCCCCCCCCCATACCCCAACAAAAAATAACAAAAACTACATAAAAACATAAGACATAAAATAATAAAAACGCAGACGGACTGCAGAGGCCGCTGCTGACGAAAGTCGCGCCGCCCACCGACTCCATCCAATCTTTTCCCGTTATTATCTTATATACTCCTCTGCGACCCTTTCTAAAGTGCTCCAATTAATAAATACCCTGTTTGCCCAACCGCTCTCTAAAACCCTGAAATTTATCTGCACTTTCCATCTTAGCAACATCCTATAGCACGGTGATCAAACCGAACATAATACTCCTCATGCGGCGTCACCAAGGTCCTTTACAACTGCAACATAACCTCACCACTTTTACACTCAATACCCTGACTGATGAAGGCCAATGTACGGAAATACCTCTTTACCACCCTATCTACCACTTTCATAGAAACATAGAAAATAGGTGCAGGAGGAGGCCATTCGGCCCTTCGAGCCAGCACCGCCATTCATTGTGATAATGGCTGATCGTCCCCTATCAATAACCCGTTCCTGCCTTCTTCCAATCGATGCAGCAGATACTTATACTTCCAGATAACTTGGCCCTACAGCACTCCACATGGCCCTGCCATTCACTCTGATGTATCTACCCTAGATTAACTTGCCAAATTACAACAGCCCGCACTTACATTTTCTTTGAAATAAATGTAGCTGCAATTTGACGTGGACCAGCCGCATGAAGCAATGTCTAAGAGAGCAGCACAACGCCTCCAATTCATTGGAAGGCTTAGGAAATTTGGCATGTCCCCAGCAACCCTTACCAACTTAGTACATGTGTAGTGAAAAGGGTTTCTGTCGGGTGCAACCACAGCTCCATCCATGACCGCTAGAAATTGCAGATAGTTATGGACGCACCCTAGTTCACCACGCAAACCAACCTTCCTCCATTGACTTCATCTACATCAAATTGCTTCGGCAAGGCTGCGAGCATTGATACTGGTACTATCTTCTCCCCTCTCCCATCAGGTCAGTGGTACAGAAGGTTCAAACCGCATACCTCCTCATTCAGCGACATTTTCTTCCGAGCTGTTATCAGACAACTGAACTGTCCTCTCACCAACTAGAGAACGGACCTGACCTCCCATGTACCTCATAAGGGATATTTGAGCTGATTGTATTAGGAGTTTAGTGCATTTATCTTCCTTTAAATTGTATTCCTTTATCTGTACACTGTGGGTGTCTTGATTGTATTCATGTATAGTCTTTTCGCTGGTTGGCGGCACGCAGCAAAACACTTTTCACGGTACTTCGGTGCGCGGGACAAAATAAATTAAACTGAACTAAATTATATTAACCATTACTCAACCCATTTGCCAAACTGATCAAAATCCTGCAGTAATTTTTGATAACCGTTAATTCTATCCACGATACCACCCATTTCAATATTACCTGCACATTTACTAATCATACTTTCCACATTCCAATCCAAATCTTACTTAACACTACAAACAGCAATGGGCCTCTTCACGGGCGTCCTGTCTGAAAAAAAAACAAGCTTCAACCATCAACTCTGCTTCTGTCAATAAAGTAAATTCTCTAGCCAGTTGTCTAGCTGTTCTTGAATCCCATATGGTCCGGCCTTCAAGAGCAGCCTACTATGCAGAACCTTGTCAAAGCCTTGTTGTTCTTCTGTCATTTTGTTATTGACAAGCGTTCTTCAGAATGATAGGTAATACCTGCGACATTTGCTAGATCAAAAGTACATTGAATTTGATTCAAAGGTGATGTTGCATTTTAGGAGGTCTTATACGGGTACAACGTGTGCAGTGCATGATAGAGCCATCGTGCATATCGACCAATATATAGTCTATCCCTTAAACGTCGATACATCTCGGAAGGTAGCAATGCAGTTGGATAAGGTTGTGTAAATGCTTACCTTCATTCTCAGGGCAAAATAATATAGTTGTATTCTAACTGCAGCTGGGGTTCCCTGTGTATTTCTGGTGTATCGGGGTGATGGGCATTTAGAGCGGAACATTTGCGGGCGAATTGATCACGAGTGAGAATAGTCTTAGTTGACTGGTCCAGATATGATGGGCCGGATGATTTATTTCTGTTGTGCAAGATACAATAACTCTATCATATCACTCCAAGTGGTCTGCTTTATCTCTGGTTTAAGGTGAAGCGCGCCTTGTGTTGCTGTGGTCTCTGACACACACTTGGTGGACGGTCTGCCTCAGCTACTGATTTGATGCACTGTGAGCGACCGCCTTCGTCTCTGGTCATTAACACATTATGTTGTGGTCAGGTTTGCTTCACCGCTTATTATTGATACACATACAATTAGGCAGTTCTGCCCTTCTATTTTCATTCGCTTTGAGATCGGTGTTATGCTGCAAGTCATAGTTAACAGGTAACGTGTGCTCCATCATGTTTGCGACACGAGGCTGTGATAAAGGACAAGAGAGAGAGCACGGTTTATATTAATCGGTTGCGAGAACATTCGGTACATTTTAAGGAACGCTGTGTGCTGCGCAAACGCCCCATAAACCGAAATTAAATATTTGGTCACGAAGCAAAGCATTATTACACGTGGTCTATTTTCAATGTTTTACCTTCAAGTATTTAAAACAGTGGGACTTTAAACTGAGGAATGGTCTCGATGCGAAACATCACATATTCCTTCTCTCCAGAGATGCTGCCTGTTCCGCTGAGTTACTCCAGCTTTTTTTGTATATTAGACTTTATAAAGGGAATGTTTATAAAAGCAAGAATTCCTCGTTTGTCGGAAGCTGCAAACATATTAATCTACGACCTACTTCGACATCCCGATGAATATATTTCATATGTACATAGTATATAGTATAGTATAGTATACTAGAGCATAGCATATAGTTGCAGGAGTGGGCGATTCAGCTCTTCGAGTCAGCACCGGCATTCAATATGCTCATGGCTGATCATCCAAAATCAGTATGGAGAGGGAGAAGAGTACATCGAAGGTTGCAGTGTTGCAGTTGAATAAAGGGGACTACGGGGCCAAGAGGGAGGAGCTGCCAAAGTTGACTGGAAGGATACACTAGCAGGGATGACAGTGGAACAAATATGGCAGGTGTTTCTTGGAATAATACAGACGATGCAGGGTCAGTTAATTCCTAGGAGGAAGAAATATTCCAAGGGGAGAAAGGGACGATCATGGCTGACAAGGGACGTCAGAGACAGTATACAACTTAAAGAGAAGAAGTACAACGTAGCAAAGTTGAGCGGGAAGCAAGGGGATTGGGTAATGTTTAAAGAACAACAGAAGATAACCAAAAAGACAATACTGGGGAAAAAGAGGAGGTATGAAGGTAAGCTAGCCAAGAATATAAAGCAGGATAGTAAAAGCTTCTTTAAGTATGTGGAGAGGAAAAAAGTAGTTAAGACCAAGGTTGGACCCACGAAGTCCGAAAAAGGTGAATTTATTATGGGGAACAAGGAAATGGCAGATGAGTTGAAAAGGTACTTTGGATCTGTCTTCTCTAAGGCGGACACAAACAACCTTCCTGATATAGTAGTGGCCAGAGGATCTGGGGTGACAGAGGAACTGAAGGAAATCCACATTAGGTTGCAAATGGTGTTAGATAGACTGATTGGACTGAAGACTGAAAATCCGCAGGGTCTGATGATCTGCATCCGATGGTACTTAAGTAAGTGGCTCTAAAAATCGTGGAACGCATTGGTGATAAATTTCCAATGTTCTATAGACTCGGGATCAGTTCCTGTGGATGGGAGGGTAGCTAATGCTATCCCACTTTTTAACAAAGGCGGGAGAGTGAAAACAAGGAATTATAGACCAGTTAGCCTGACATCGGTGGTGAGTAAGATGCTGGAGTCAATTATAAAATATGAGATAGCCGGACATTTTGATAGCAGTAACAGGATCGGCCCGAGTCAGCATGGATATACGAAGGGGAAATCATGCTTGACTAATCTTCTGGAATTTGTTGAAGATGTAACTAGGAAAATGGACAATGGAGAGCCAATGGATGTAGTGTACCTGGACTTTCAGAAAGCATTTGATAAGGTCCCACATGGGAGATTAGTGGGCACAATTAGGGCACATGGTATTGGGGGTAGAGTGCTGACATGGATAGAGAAGTGGTTGGCAGACAGGAAACAAAGAGTAGGGATTAACGGGTCCCTTTCAGAATGGCAGGCAGTGACTAGTGGTGTACCGCAAGGCTCGGTGCTGGGACCGCAACTATTTTCAATATACATCAATGATTTGGATGAAGGGATTCAAAGTAACATTAGCAAATTTGCAGATGACACAAAGCTGGGTGACAGTGTGAACTGTGAGAAGGATGTTATGAGAAACAGGGTGACTTGGACAGGTTGGGGAGTTGGCAGATTCATGGCAGATGCATTTTAATGCGGATAAATGTGAGTGTATCCACTTTGGTAGCAAAAACAGGAAGGCAAATTGAATGGCGGTGCTGGCTCGAAAGGGCCGAATGGCCTACTGCACCTATTGTCTATAGTACCCCATTCCTGCTTTCATTCCATATCGGGAAACAACAGTGGGTTCAGCGCCGATGCTTTTTTGCAGGCTGAATTTTTACTTGTTTTGCGGGACCACCTGTTTTGCGGGACTTTGTCAAAGGTTTGACGTCCATGCCGACAACGTCAACAGTGTGCAAACATGTCCCAGCTAAACTAGTCCCACCTGTCAGCATTTGGTCCATATCCATCCAAACCTGTCCTACCTATGCACCTGTCTAACTGCTTCTTAACTGATGGGATACTCCCTGCCTCAATTGCCTACTCTGACAGCTTGTTCCATTTATCCACCACACCTTGTGTGAAAATGTTACCCCTCAGATTCCTATTAAATATTTTCCCTTTCACCTAAAACCTAAGTCCTCTGGTCTTCGATTCACCTACTCTGGGCAAGAGGCTCTGTGCATCTACCCGATCTCTTCCTCTCTAGACCTTATACATCCTCGTAGATATTCTCTGTAACCTATTCAGCATGACATCATATTTCCTATAACACGTTGCCTAAAAGTGAACACAATACTCTAATGACATCGACGTCATATACAACTGCAACATGACATCCAAACTTCTATACTAAATACTCTGGCTGATGAAGGCCAATGTGCCAAATGTCTTTTAGACCACCCGATCTACATGCGACTCCACCTTCAGTTAAATATACGCCTGCATTCCTAGACCCCTCTGCTCTACAATACTGCCCAAGAGGCCTACCATTTACTGTGTAGGCCATGCCCATGTTAAACTTCCCCAAATTAAATTTTGTCAACCATTCCTCATCCCAATTAACCAATTGAAAAAGGGTCCTGCGGCAATTTTCCACAACCGTATTCACTATCTGCAAAACCATCCACTTTTGTATCATCTGCAAACTTCCCTATCTTGCCTTGTATGTTCTCGTCATTGATATAGATGACAAACAGTAACAGGCCCAGCACCGAACACAGAGGCACACCAATGGAATAGACCGCCAGTCCGAGAAGTAACCTTCCACTAACATTCTCTCCTACTTACATTAAGCCGATATTCTATCTCTCCTTGGATCCCAAGCGACAGAACCTTCCAGAGCAGCTTACCATGAGGAACCTTATTGAATCTTTACTGAACTCCATATATACAACACATTCAGCTCTGCCCTCATCATTTTTTTTGTCACGTCGTCAAAAAACTCAATCAGATTTGTGACACACAAACTACCATGTAAACACTCATGCTTAATAGCCTTTATCGTCCGTCGTAATGCCTGGATATCAAAAACACATAGCATCTAGTAACAACCTAACCACAGATGTTAACCTCACTGGCTTCTAGTTCCCAGCAGTTTCTCTGCAGCCTTTCTTGAATGAAGGTACAACATTTGCCCCCCTCTAGTATTCGCTGGGTTGCAAGATGTCGTAGATGACGTAATTCGTCAACGATTTCTCCCGTCAATGAAAAATGAGAGATATTAATGTTTTTACAAAATTCCCCATTCTCTCTGCTGCCCCCGTTGACGGCAGGGGGAGGTACTATAAAATCCGGAAGTGTCGTGCCTCACTCAGTCTCTGCCAGACCCAGTAAGGCAGAGGGTCACGGCTCTCTGAGCTGTGAATAACACTGAATGTATTGGTTGGAAAAAGTTTGCAAATTTGTTTCTGTTGGCTTTAAAAATGTGTACAGGAAATGTTTTGGTTGTAAAGAGTTTGCAAATTTGTTTGTCTTTGGTTTAAAAAAATGTTTACAGGAAAGAATATGTTTTGGTTGTAAAGAGTTTGCAATTTTTTTTCTCTTGGGTTTAAACATTTTTTTACAGAAAAGAAAATGTTTTGGTTGTAAACAGTTTGCAAACTTGTTTCTCTTGGGTTTAAAAGAAATGTTTACAGAAAAGAAAATGTTTTGGTTTTAAAGAGTTTGCAAATTTGTTTCTCTTGGGTTTAAAAAAATGTTTCCAGAAAAGAAAATGTTTTGGTTGTAAAGAGTTTCCAAATGTGTTTCTCTTGGGTTTAAAATACATTTTTACAGGAAAAATGATTCCAGAAAAGAAAATGTTTTGGTTGTAAAGAGTTTGCAAAATGGTTGCAAACGTTTTCAGATGGATAAAGCATGAAGAAACATTTTATTAGATCAGCATTGTGTTTAATTTTAAAATTGGCGCTCATTCTGTGATATTCGCTGGGTTGCAAGATGTCGTCGATGACGTAATTTTCGGCGGCAAGATGGCGTCGATGGCGTCATTTCAGGTTCGTGGCAAGCAGCCGGATGGTGACGTCAAGATGGCGGCAAGTGCAGCCGCTGCTGAATAATTCATGACTTTATTGCTCTATCTAGTGTGCTTGTTAGATGGTATTTAAAAGCAGCATTTTG
>NC_045998.1:4744481-4751981 GCF_010909765.2 Amblyraja radiata | reverse complement strand
AACAACCATCCACAGGGATCTGAGTCTGAAGAAGGGTTTCGGCCCGAAACGTCGCCTATTTCCTTCGCTCCATAGATGCTGCTGCACCCGCTGAGTTTCCCCAGGAATTTTGTGTACCTTCGATATTCCAGCATCTGCAGTTCCCTTTTGAACACTGTCTACTCCACTGCGATATCTCCTCAAGGTATGCCTACTTTGAAGAAGTTCTCCTCCGAGTCTGAAGAAGGGTTTCGGCCCGAAACGTCGCCCATTTCCTTCGCTCCATAGATGCTGCTGCACCCGCTGAGTTTCCCCAGCAATTTTGTGAACCATCCACCATTACTCTTTGGCATCTCCCATTCAGCCACTGTTGAATCCATCTTGCTACTCCACCATTAATACCCAACAATTGAACCTTCTTAACCAACCTTCCGTGAGGAACCTTGTCAAAGGCCTTACTGAAGTCCATATATACAACATCCACTGCTTTACCCTCATCAATTTCCCGAGCAACCTCTTCAAATAATTCAAGAAGATTAGTCAAACATGACCTTCCAGACTTCCGGTGGCGATATGGAGTAGGAGAGACTCGCGCCAACTAGCTCCGTGAAAAAAACGAAAAAACGGGGGGAAAAGACAGATCCTACCTGCAGAAAACGGCACCGATTGTTTTGCAGTAAGCCCGTGACGTCATCAGGCGCGCGACACCGGCAGTATGTCGACTCAACATACTCCCCCCCACAAGACAAAAAACGGCAAGACTAAAGAGGTAGGCCCAACTGAAGCCTCGGCCTCAGGTTTAACAGCATCCCAACGACATCTCAAAGAAGAAGAAAAAGACTGAGATGGAAGAATTAAAAACGTTTCTTAAGGAGGAACTTAAAAATCTTAGACAGAACTTTAAAGAGTTTAAAGAGGAGCTGACATCTTTTAAAAAAGAAATTAAAGAACAAATTAAAGAAGATGTTACAGAGATTGTACACGAAGTCCTTGAAGACTGGAAATTAGATATGGAAAGAAATATGACTCAAAATGTTGAAGAAGTAAATGAAAAACTGAATAAGATGGAATCCAGATTTGATTCTAAACTTGAACCTATTCTCCTGACATTAAACCAACACCACAAGATTGTAAAATAACTTGAGGAACTTGCTGAGACAAGCACCGCAACTACAAAACAACTCATCACTGAGAACCAACGCCTATCAAAGTTATTGCATCAAATAACTGAAAAATGTACAGACTTGGAGGGACGACAGAGGCGTCAGAACTTAAGAATCGTGGGCATCCAGGAAGGCAGAGAGGGGACTCGTGACCCCCGTGAATTTGCTGCAGAAGTACTGAAAACAATTTTGAACCTGGACCAGGCGCCATTACTTGCCCGAGCGCACAGAGTGCCGAGACGTCCCCCAAAGGTGGGCGACCGACCAAGAATAATGATAGTAAAGGTCCAATATGACCATGTATTGGATGACATGATGAGGAAAATTGGCAAAAGCAGAAATCTTGTATATGAAGGAGACAAGATTAGCGTATTCAGAGATTACCCTGTGGAAGTTGCTAAGAAAAGAGCGTTGTTCACAGAAACAAGAAGAATACTGAATAACATAAAGAATCTGAGATATGGACTGTTATACCCCGCAACACTAAGAGTCAGTTACGAGAAGAAGGAATACTTCTTCATCAAGCACACGGAAGCATTTGAATTTGCCAAGAACATCGAGGACAAGATCGAAGATTGAAAAATATTCAACACTTAACACCTACCTGGATACTGCTATCTCGCAGAGAAGATATGGAACTCTAAACTTTAAACTATTATATTTAAGAGTTGCCTAAAATTCGCAATAAGAATTGGGTATATTTCCTGCAACGGATATATAATACTAACATTCTAGTACTAACCTCTAACAACTATTAATATCAAGAATATTAACTAACACTAACTAATGATAATAAGATTATTTAGATTATTTAAGAATTAACTAAAAGTATGAAATATAAGTAAAGTGTGATTCAGATATTTTATAATGAGAAATGTTTGGTGGCTCTCTCTCTGATGTTTTCGTTTTTGATTATTCTTTGATAAATGTTTATATTATACAAAACTAACATTTCAATTTGTGACTACTAATTATACCATTAATGGAATATAATCAATATTTCTTTCCCCCCCACAAATTGTATGCATCGAATTGGAAACTTTCCTTTCAAGGAAAGTACGGAGCTAGTATTTTTATAAACCAAAAGCTACGGAAGTCCATAGATGCTTAGCCACATTAGGGTGGCTATCACTGACTGCACTAATTGTAGTTGTAGTTGCTTTTCTTTTTTACTTTCCACACTTTACTAACCTTATTTGCTATCACCTTTTTTATCTTATATCATATTATATTTTGTATTTGGAATGGAATTGCATATTTTATTTAAGGAGATATGTTCGGATAGAAAACAGACGTGACCTAAAATTCATCTACCTGATGTTCAAGTATAAGGTAAGGTTGAGTGTGCTGAATCATCTGCTCTACCACTTAATCACAAGATGCAAGACATGAATATAAAAATTGGGGGTGAGGGAATTAAATTCTGTAGTTGGAATGTTAAGGGAATTAAGGAACCTATCAAGAGAGGCAAAGTGTTAGCTCATTTAAAATCATTGAAAACAGATATAATATTTCTCCAGGAGACACATCTTAAAAAGGAAGCACAACACAGATTGAAAGCAAAATGGATTGCTAAAGCGTACCACTCTTCATTCTCACATAAATCTAGAGGTGTTGCAATATTAATTCGTAAAGGTATACCCTTTAAACATATATCAACGATAGAAGACATTGAAGGCAGATATATTGTAATAATAGGGGAGTTATACTTAAAAAAGGTGACTCTCCTCAATGTGTGTGGACCAAATTTTGATAGCCCTCTGTTTTTTAAGAGAATTCTTAACAATATCCCGGAAGGTACACAACAAAACTTAATAATCGGTGGAGATTTAAATTGCACTTTGGATGCTTGTTTGGATAGATCATCAACTCAAAGAAAACTAAAATCTCGATCAAGTGAATTTTTAAATTCATACATTAATACTACTAATATTAAGGACGTTTGGAGAATTGAAAATCCATCGGGCCGAGAATATTCATTTTACTCACCAGTACATAAAACTTACTCAAGGATAGACTATTTTTTAGTAGATTCAAAACTTATCCCATTTACCTATAACTCACAATATCATAACATCATAATCTCAGACCACGCTCCATTAACATTTATGATCAAAGTAAACGGAATGGCAGAGACACAGTCACAATGGAGATTTAATCCCCAAATCTTAAAAGATAAGTCATGTAATGAATACCTAGTAAAACAGATTAAAATGTTTTTTGAGGCTAACGATAGCCCTGAAATCTCTGCTTCCCTTCTTTGGGAAACATTTAAAGCATTTGTACGAGGAGCATTAATTTCTTCCCAATCATTTTTTAATAAAGATAATAGGGCCAAACAACAGAAACTGGAAATGGAAATAAAGCAATTAGACACAGAAAATGCAGCAGCACCATCCACGATAAAACACAATAAAATTGCAGTATTGTAATATAAATTAAACAAGATTTATTCAGACCAAGTTATAAAACTTTATCAACATACAAAACAATTAAATTTTGGATTTGGTGACAAACCACAAAAACTATTAGCGCGTCAACTTCGCAAATTGGATGGGGAAAAAACAATATACAAAATTAGAACAGACAAGGGAGAAACATTAACACTGCCTAAAGATATTAATGATAGATTTCTACAATACTACCAAAAATTGTATTCATCTAAAATAACAGAACAATCAACGGGAATGGAAACATTTTTACAGAATTGTAAGTTTGCGGGTCTAGATCAGAAAGAGAGAGAATTGCTAGGGGCTGAAATTACGATAAAAGACATTGAAGAATCAATAAAATCCTTAAAAAACGGAAAGTCTGCAGGACCCGATGGTCTAAATTCTGAATTTTATAAAACATTTTATGATTTGCTTTCCCCACGCCTACAGACAATGTACAAATACGCCTATACTCAACAGAAACTCCCAGAAACTCTAAATGAATCTACAATCATACTTATACCAAAAACGGAAAAGGATCTTGAAGACCCAGGTTCATACAGAGCTATAGCCCTCTTAAATACTGATCAGAAAATATTAACTAAAATTCTATCTAATAGATTGAGCTTAGTGATCAGCAAATTAATACATCCCGATCCAAACCGTTTGGTTTATCCCCAAACGGTATTCATTTTATAATCTGAGAAGATTATTTAATATTATATACTCCAATAGAATCCCTAATGCAGAGCTAGCAATTATCTCGTTAGATGCTGAAAAAGCATTTGATCAGGTAGATTGGCCATATTTATTTTCGGTGATGGAAAAATTTCAACTAGGAGAGAAGTACTGTACATGGGTTAAATTGTTATATTCTAATCCAACACCTAGAATATTAACAAACAAAATGTTATCAACTAAATGTAATCTCTCTAGAGGCTGTAGACAAGGATGCTCACTATCCCCACTATTATTTGCTCTTGCAATCGAACCCCTAGCAGAAAGCGTTATAAACCATCCAGGAATATTTGGATACAATACTAGAGACACAAGGAATAAAATCTCCTTATATGCAGATGATATACTAATATATATTACAAAATTAGAAACTAGTATTCCAAACCTATTAAATCTAATAACTCAATTTGGTCAGTTTTCGGGATATAGAATTAATTGGAATAAAAGCGAAATCATGCCAATAACAAAATTCAATTTACATACAATACAACAACCCCCTTTTAAAATAGTTAAAGATATTGGGCAGTAAATATTAAAAATATGATTCACCTGCTGGACAATTCAGCCCAGCAGGCGGACTGGATTGTAATGGAAAAAGGGGACTGCTCCCCGAGTAATATAGGAGCGATTATCCTCTCACCAATAAATCTGAATAAGAAAAATTATAATAAAAACCCAATTATACATAGCACAATTAGAACATGGAAACAAATAAAACAGAATCTAAAATTAAGAAACCTATCTCTCTCAATACCAATAGCCAATAACCCATCGTTTAAACCATCAATCATAGACAAATCATTTATACAATGGGAAAGAATGGGAATCAAAACGCTCGAAGATCTGTATGAAGTGGGAAAATTACTATCATTTCAACAACTACAACTGAAATATAATTTGAAAAATAACCAATATTTTAAATATCTTCAAATTTGTGATTATTTGAAAAAATACACAAAAGACTATCATAATATGCCTTCCGACTTACTGGATGAAGCAATGAAGACAAAGGCGGAATCAGCTAACTTAATATCGTACTTATATAATATCATTTTAAACATAGAAATACCCACAACATATGGAATTAGAAGAGACTGGGAACAAGAATTAGCTATAAAAATTTCAAAAGAGAGCTGGGATAATCATTTACTACAGGTGCATAAATGCTCGATCAATGTACGACATACGCTTATCCAATTCAAAACATTACATAGACTATATTATTCAAAAACTAAATTAAATAAAATCGTTCCTAATGTTTCACCAATCTGTGATAAATGTCTGTGTCAAGAAGCTACCATAGCGCACTCTTTTGTTTTTTGTACAAAAATCCAAAAATTCTGGCATGAAATATTTGATATTTTTTCAAAATTAATTAAAATAAAACTGGTACCAAAACCAGAATGGATAATTTTTGGGATATCGGAAGGTATCCCTGAATTAAACGTGTATCAGCAGAATTTACTCAATTAAGGGCTAATAATGGGAAAAAAGCTCATACTTAAATTCTGGAAAAATGAGCCCACACCAACAATAAAAATGTGGACATCAAATATGTTTGAAACATTACATCTGGAAGAGATGAGATTCCTCTTAGCAGGTAAAGCAAACCAATTCCGAAAGACGTGGTCTACGTTTATGGACCTATTACAAGCATGAGGTGCAATAGTAATTTTAAAAATAAATAAATAAATAAATGGTATCAGGACCTGGCATTGGGAGATAAAACAACAAAAACAGACTTGGTTGGTAGTCTTTCTGCGGAGTTTAATGTTATAATAGAGCGATTGTCCTTACTTTCTTTTTCTTTCTTTTCTAGGGTCTACTTTCTTACTTTACTTCCTTCTCTAACTTCTTTTCTAAGGGGCTTTCTTTTCCCAACACTCTCTTGCACTTCACAACTCTTGCGCACCTTCTTTACTTTCCTTACTTCTATCTTTTTCTTAAAGCTTTAAAAAAAAAAAATGAAGCGGTACAAAAAATGTATTAAGATATATGTGTTGTGTGTTATTGTAATTTACCGTACTTCTAATAAAAATAATTTAAAAAAAAAAAAAAAAAAAAATTGTTAAAGATAAATTTAAATACTTAGGAATCTATGTAACTAAGACATATACCTCTTTATTTAAACTAAATTTCCCACCCTTACTGAATAAACTACATAAGAATATTCAATACTGGAAAACACTCCCCATTTCTATGCTTGGGAGAATTAATGCTATAAAAATGATTTTTTTACCGCAACTGCTGTGCCTACTTCAATTAATTCCGATATATATCCCAAAAACTTTTTTCAAAAAAGTCGATTCCATTGTTACAAGTTTTGTCTGGGATTATAAGAATCATAGAATAAGTAAAAAACATTTATGTAAATCAAAGATAAATGGAGGTTTGGCTTTGCCAAATTTCTTATTTTATTTTTGGGCAGTCCATATTAAAAACATGAATTTCTGGCTGGAAGAAATGGATCAACAACCAGATTGGCTAATGATGGAAAAGGAAGACTGTCTACCTTTTGAAATTGGACCGATCATATTTGCCCCCACAAAACTGCACAAAAAAACCTATAAAGAAAACCCCATAATACATAGTGGAATACGAATTTGGAAACAAATAAAAAAAGATTTAAAATTGAATAATATACCACTCTGCCTTCCCATTGTAAATAATCCTTTATTCAAATCATCCTTTATGGACAAAGGTTTCACACAACGGAAAAATTATGGAATCAAAAATATAGGACATCTTTATGGGAAAGGTACTTTTCTTTCATTTCAAGAGTTACAACAGAATTATGGACTGCACTCAAATAATTTCTTCAGATATCTACAAATTAGAGTTTATGTTAAATCTAATACACAAGTCTACAGGAATAGGGAATCAGAGATTCTTGATGAATGTCTGAACAAGCATCCTAATACTGAAAAACTAATAGCTTATATTTATAACACCCTACTAAACAACGAGGTACCACCGACCGAACCATATAGATACAAATGGGAAAATGAAATAGGTCACCCTATCACGAAAGATATGTGGGACGAAAGTTTACAACAAACACATCAATGTTCATTAAATGCCATATAATCTTCCCACAAATCTCTCCTATTTGTGATAAATGTCTACATCTAGAGGCTAATTTAACACATACGTTTGCAAACTGTATAAAACTTAAACATTTCTGGACT
>NC_045998.1:4566284-4621519 GCF_010909765.2 Amblyraja radiata | reverse complement strand
CTCTTTCCCCCTCCATCTCTTCCCCCCTCCGTCTCTTCCCCCCTTCCCTCTCTTTCCATCCCCTCCATCTTTATCCCCTCTACTCTTTCCCCCTGCAGTCAGTGGCGTGGTGAAGTGATGGAGGGACTGCCGGGCTGGACAGACACTGAACGCACTGCTCTAGCTCACGAGCTCAGCGATGTTCTCCTCTATCTCGTGGAACTCTCAGACAAATGTAGAGTTGACCTGTCTCGAGCCGTTCTCGAAAAACTGCAAGTGAACCGGAACAAATACCCAGCCGAAATGGTGCAGGGTTCCTCCAAAAAATACACCCAGTACAAGCAGTAAAACGAGGGAACCCTGTCTCTCTCAGACACATCAGCACTGACCCGTGTCTCTCCGATCCTTTCTCAGGGGGTTATCTACACTGGCCAGTGTCACCCAGTCCCTCTCTCCTAGGTATATTTGTACATGGACCGGTGTCTGTCAGTCCCTCTCCCTCTCTCTGGGGGATATCTCTACACTGATCGGTGTCCCTCCGTCCACCCTGCCCCACCCCACCCCACTTTCTCTCCCCCTCTCTCTGGGGGATATCCTTACACTAACCATATTCTCTCCGTACCTCTCTCTAAGGGGGGTATCTGTTGACTGACTGATGTATCTCAGTCACTCCCCTTCTGTTGGTTATCAGTCCCTGTCTCTCATAAGGATCTGCACAATGAACGTTGTCTCTCAGTTCCCCTCTCACTGACATCTGTATATGTTTGTCAATCGCTCCCCCTCTCGGGGATATCCATACACTCTGGTGTCTCTCGGTTCCCCTCTCTCGGGGGAATCTGTACACTGACATCTGTATATGTTTGTCACTCGCTCTCTTTCGGGGAAATCCATATAGTCTGGTGTCTCTCAGTCCCTCTCTCGGTGGAATATGTGTCTCAGAACGGAGATGCCAAGTGAAGATGATCCTAATTTTAAGTATACAATTACTTCTGATCAGTACACTTCACTGTTGAAAATGTATTTTTTTATTGAAGTATATTTTGAAGTAAAGTACAAATTAGTCGTGAGTAATTCACAAAACTAACTGATATGAAAAAACAGATATCGTAGGTATACAGTCAGTGACACAGGATGCTGGGGGAGAGGATTAACATTAGCAGGGATACAGTCACTGACAGCACTCGGGGAGAGGGTCGCTGAAACAGTGAAGGACTGGAATAACATCAGCGGGGATATATTCAATGAAAGGACGCTGGGGGATAGGGGTCGCTGAAAGACGATGTGAGAGCTGGATTAATGTCGGAGGATAGAATTAGTTGCTGGATGCTAGGGGGGCAGGGTCAGAGATAGAGGTAAATTAACATCAGCTGAAAAACAGTCAGTGGGGTGGGATATTGCAATCGTCATGAGGTCCGCCCTGTTTCGACGAATGCAATCAGCCTGGCGTGCACAATCAAGTAAGTTAAATAGAACAAGTTGTCCTACAACTTTAAGCTGTGCACGCCATACGCAGGAAGAAGAAGAATACAGTCAGTAACACGGTGCTGGGTTTGAGGGGTCTCTGAGGGATGATATAAGGTAGCTGGATTAACATCAGGGATACAATCAATAACTGCTAGGGGCGACGGGTCACGGATGGTGTTAGGTTGCTGTATTAATAGCAGGGTCACAGTCATTGACAGGATTAAAGTCAATGGGGATAAAGTCAGTGACATGGTGTTAGGCAGGGGGTCACTCGGAGTTGGATTACGTCAATGGGAATAATCAGGGATATGGTGTAAAATAGGTTCGTGAGGGATCTGGATAAACGTCATCGTGGATACAGCCAGTACAGCCGTGCGCTGGGGGATCTGTCCCAGGACCCACGATTGTTCACAGGGTGTCCGACTGGTCTCCTTGTTTCTGCTGCATCTGGAGCTGCATTTTCTGCAGCATTTCTTGCATCCGTCGTAACTTTGGGGTGAACGAGAGGGAGAGTCGGTCAGTGGCCGCGTGAGGGAGGGGATAGTGTGCAGCACTGGGGGAGGGGGGTTATAAGCCGGGTAAGAGGGGAGAGGGAGGTGATGGATGTGGCAGGCAAGGTGTGGGGTGGGTGCTGATTTCTAAACCACACTCCTTCCCGCCCATCCCAATTCTCCCCCCTCCTGCACATCTTTCCTTGTTACCCTTCCCTAAATGCCCTACAGTGCCCGCTCTCCCTCATTCCCTTCGCAACCGCTTTCCACCACCTCTTCTTCTTGCCTATGGCGTGCACAGACTAAAGTTGTAGGTCAACTTGTTCTATTTGATTTTGCACGTCGGGTTGATTGCATTATTCGAAACATGGTGGACCACATGAAGGTCACAATATCCCACCCCTCCCCACCACTACCTTGCCTATACCAATGATTTTGCCTCTTCCTAATGTCTCCTGCGTTCCCGTTCTCTCTCTTTCTCCCCATCATCACTCTCACTCCCTCTTTGTATTTCCCCTCTGTCTCCCTCCCTCTCGCTCCCCCCCCCCCCGTCATATCTCTCCCTCCGCACTCACCTCTTCCTCCTTCTCCTGAAGCAGTATCTCAGTCTCAGACACGGGCAACATTGCGATGGACACATCGGACATGCTTTGGCGGGAGATCTTGCTGTTGGTGGAATAACAGAGACTCAAATGGAAAGAATTCCCGATGGCTCGGACATATCCGTACACCGAGCGGTGTCTCCCATGGGCCTGTCCCACTTATGAAATCCTTCAGCGGACTGCCGGCGACTGTCAAGTTGCCGGCCTGAATAACCGGGAACTGGAACGTCGACTCAGAGTGGAATACACACGCACAAACACGGGGCCAGGGCAAGTGGGGTGTGTGCTGTCTGAAATTTACACGGTTCAAAGCCAAGATCATACAGACACACACCACGATGAGCAGGAAGGTTAGCGGAATAATTAATGCCCCTGTCCCACTTAAGAAACTTGAACGGAAATCTCTGGAGACTTTGCGCCCAGCCAATGTTTCCATGCGGCTTCCGGAGGTTTCAAGTGGTTGCCAGAGGTTGCAGGTAGTGGATGCAGGTACTGACAAAAAACTCGGGGAACTGCACGGAAACCTTGGGTGGGGCACAAAGTCTCCAGAAGTTTTCGTTCAGGTTTCCTAAGTGGGACAGGGGCATAAGTCCTTTAAAAGAGGTGGGGGGGATAAGGAGTAGATACAACATTTAAGGAGTCAGACATCTTATGATAAGCCAGAGATATGCAGCTGTGCAGTTCGGCGGACATTTAATATTAACGGTCAGTTATCCTTGGTTCTGAATACTCCTGCTTACGTTTGTTTTCCCCAATGAGCCAAAGAAAATGACTAGCCAGCAAATACTAACTAAAACTACATTCGACTACCTACAACTGCATGGCGATCCCACTATAACTGCACATACGATTACAGGATTATCGATTTTCTACATGGTGACCAATTTTTGTTCGCGGAAAACATTTTAACGTGTTGGAAAATTTGTGGTGGACATACT
The DNA here is from genome assembly GCF_010909765.2 of Amblyraja radiata. NCBI lineage: Eukaryota > Metazoa > Chordata > Chondrichthyes > Rajiformes > Rajidae > Amblyraja > Amblyraja radiata. The sequence continues at coordinate 4,618,045 of NC_045998.1, read as the reverse complement.
GTGGCCGCGACCAGTTCCCAGAATGCGGAAACTCCTCGCGACCATGAAGGAGACTCACTAGAGTCTCCTGCACTCGCCTAAAAAGTTGCATACGTGGAACAGGCACATCCGTCCCTCCCTGGTAATATCCGTACACTGACCAATGTATCGCCGTCCCTTCCTCTCGGGGATATCTGCACTGACTCATTGTCCCTCCCTCTCTCAGGTGATATCCATATACTGACCGGTGTCTCTCAGTCTCTTCTCTCAGAGGGATATGTGTACATTGAATGGTGACCCACAGTCATTCTCTCTCAGAGGGGTATCGTATGGTCATGTAATAGCAGAATTAAACCATTTGACCCATCAAGTCTACTCAGCCATTCAATTATGGCTGATCGAACTCCCTCCTAACCCCATTCTCCTGTCTTCTCATAACCCCAGCACCTGTACTAATCAAGAATCTATCTCTGCTTTAAAAGTATCCATTGACGGCCTCCACAGTCTTCTGTGACAAAGGATTCCACAGATTCACCACCTTCTGAATAAAGACATTCCTTTTCATCTTCTTAAAGAAACCTCTAGTCCTACACTCTCCCGCAAGTGGAAACATCCTCTTAATATGTACTTTCACTATTTGGTATGTTTCAATGAGGTCCACCATCATTCTTCTAAATTCCAACGAATACAAGCCCAGTGACATCAAATGCTCATCATAATTTAACCCGCTCATAGCTGGGATATTTCTTGTAAACTTCCTCTGGACGCTCCTCTCTCCAGGGAAAGCATATCCTTTCTCAGATATGTTGCCCAAAACTGCTCACATTATTCCAAATGTGGCCTGACCTGGGCCTTATAGAGCCTCAGCATTACATCCAGGTTTTTTTTTAAATTCTAGCCCTCTTTTTTTGTATTCTAAATGATAGCATTGTGTTTGCTTTCTTTGCTACCGATATGACTTGCAGATGGACTTTGTGGGAATCGTGCACCAGCACTTCTAAGTCCCTTTGCGCCTCCGATATTTTGGATTCTCCCCACATTTAGAAAATATTCTATGCCTTTATTCCAACTACCAAAATGCATGACTCCGCACGTTGCCACCCTATATTCCATCTGCCACTTCTCTGCCCACTCTCACAAGTCCTTCTGCAGAGTCCCTGCTTTCTCTAAATTAGTCCCTCCACCTATTTTCATGTCGTCCGCAAACATGACCACAAAGCCTTCAATCCCCTCATCCAAATCGTTAATATACAGCGTGAAGTGTAACGGGTCCAGCATTGCGGAACTCCGTTAGTCATTCTCATCCAGAGATAAATAGGCACCTTTATCGCCACGCTTTGATTCCACCATCCTTCCAACCTGCTATCCATGCTAGTATCTGTCCTGTGATAGAATTTTCCTTTGCAGTCTCACGTGTGGTACCTTATCATAGGCTTTCTGAAAATCTAAATAGACAACATCTACTGAGTCTCATATGTCTGTCCTGCCATTACTTCAAATAATCCCAACAGATCTGTCTGGCAAGACCTCCCCTTCATAAAGCCATGCTGACTTCGGCTCATTTTATCGTGAACTTCTAAGTGCTCCATAACCTCATCATTTATTCAATGAGGTCCACCCTCACGGGATTTTGATAGGGGACGATCAGCCATGATCACAATGAATGGCGGTGTTGAATCGACGGGCCGAATGGCCTCCTCCTGCACCTATTTTCTATGTTTACAATGTATATTATTAAAAGTCTGGTCTTGATCACTTCCCGTTGTCCTGTATATTGATTTTAGAAAAAACGCTGTCACTTACGGCTGTGATGTTTGGCAATCTAACTCAGTCCCCCTGCGCTGCTCAAGACAAGAGGATGTTTCCCATCGTTGAAAAATAAAATTGTCATTAGGGTTTAAAAATGTTGAGTTTCTCGCTCCTGAAGGCTTACGCTCCTTCAGGAGGGACTAAAAACCCAGAAGTGTTGAGTTCCTCAGTCAGTCTCTGCAAGATGGGGGAGCGAGAGGGTCACGTCTCTCAGTCTGAGCTGTGAATAACGATGAACACATGTCTACTAAACTGTGAGTTGTATTACTGACCTGTCCGTGCCCTTAATGTGGTTTGAAAATATAGTTTGGAAATGCTAAAGCTGCGTTGCCTAAGGTTTGGAAATGTTAAAGTTGTGTTGCCTTTGGTTTGGAAATGCTAAAGCTTTGTTGCCTATGGTTTGGAAATGCTGAAGCTGTGTTGCCTGCGGTTTGGCAATGCTAAAGCTGTGTTGCATAATTAAAGTTGCCTTGCCTAATTAAAGTTGCCTTGCCCAATTAAACTCGCCTTGCCTAATTAATGTTGCCTTGCCAAATTAATTTTGCCTTGCCGACTGAATAATTAAAAGTCTAATCTTGACCACTTCTTGTTCGCGTTTTATATTGATTTTAGAAAAAACGCTATGACGTTGGACTGTGATTTGTGCCCATCTTACTCTGTCCCCCTCCGCTCATCAGGTGCCGATGATGTTTCCCATCGATGAAAATTAAAAGAGGTATTAGTGTTTAAACAATGTTGAGATTGTCTCTCCTGTCAATCACGCTATGAAGGCCACGTCCCTTCCGGTGGGATGGGGAAGGCCATACAACCCGGAAGTTGGGCGTGGCTCAGTTTCTGCAAGATGGAGGAGGGAGAGGTCACGACTCGCTGTCATTAGTGGCCTTGCACCCTGCTTGAAATGGAATTTTAAAGAATAGCCATGAGTCAACTGCCAGCCCACCAGCCGTGAGTGAGTGAGCTGCCAGTACAACAGGATTGAGTGACTGAGCCGCCAGCCCAATAATCCATTCGGCCCAAAACTAGCCCTCTGGAAACCAGTGCCTTCAGCCCACAACACCCATAATAACGCTCCAGAAAGCACCCCCCACTGGCCACCAATATTGGAATTGGTGGAGAGGTGGAATATTGCGTAGGGGGACCAGCCCTCTCGTGAGATGCTGGGACCCAACGGGTTCCACTTAATCTAGTGGAGTCTAAACATCTTACCAAGCACTGAAGTCAGACTAACCGAACAAAAGTTCCCAATATTCTGCTTTGCTCCCTTCTTGTCAAGCGGGGAATATTGGCAATGTTACAATACTTTGGAACCACTCCTGACTAGCGATTCTTGAAATAACAATATTAATGCCACCACAATCTGTAAAGCCACCTCTTTCAGAACCCTAATGTGCAGTCTAGGTGACATATCCACATTCAGTTCTTTCAGCTTCCCAAGCACGCTCTCCCAAGTAATTACCACTCCACTAACTTCCACCCTTTGACTCAATTGAATTGCAGGCACATTCCTGTGGTCTTCTACTGTGAAGGCTGATGCAAACAAAAATATTCAACTCCCCTGCCATTTCTATATTCAGCATTATCATTGCTCCTACGTCATTTTCCAGCGGTCCAATGTCCACTCTCACCTCTTTCCCTCTCTCTTAGAGGCATATATGTATATATACACTATCTCTCTCCCTCAAATACTCAGCATGTTAAATTATAGCCACAAGAGCCAGAGAACTTAAATTGATCAAAAATACACACTTAATGAAAAGGTATGGTGAGGGCTGGATAGGAGAGAGAGCAAAAGAGGGAGATGGAGGAAGGGAGGGATCGAACAGGCGAAGGTGAAAGTGGGGCAGATGAGATTTAGGATGGGATGGTAAAGAGTGGTTGTCGGTGATTGGGGAGGGAGGACAGGAGGAGAGGTGGGGAGATAGTCGGATAGAAGCAATAGGTGAGGGAGAGATCGGATGGGAGCGAGGGAGAGACAGTGAGTGTACGAGGGAGAGTGAGGGGACGGCACGGGTGAGGGAATGCTTACTTGCGTCCGCGCTCACGACCGCCCCCGCGGCCCAGGGTCCTGAGGCAGCGGGCCCGGAAATTCTCGTAGTGCACATCCTGCGTCACCTCCTTCAGGTCAGGGAGGTGGCTCTGGATGAGAACTGTCCGCAGTTTGCTGAAGTCACAGTGCCTAGGGTTCTCCACTGGATCAGGGTGAGGGAGAAAGAGATTAGAGTCTGTCTAATCACCGTTCCTCGAATGCAGGTAGGAACTAAAGATGCTGGTTTAAACCGAAGATAGACACAAAAAACTGGAGAAACACCAGGTCAGGCAGCATCTCTGGAGAAAAGGAATAGGTGACGTTTTGGGTCGAAACCCATCAGACAGAGTCAGTGGAAACGGAAGGGAGAAATATAAAGGGTGATGTCGAGAGATATAGAACAAATCAATGAAAGATGTGAAAAAAGTAACGATGATAAAGGAAACTGGCCATTGTTAGCCATTTACTCGGTGAGAACGAGAGCAGAAAATGAGACTCAATAAGACTACTTTGAAACCAGTAACGGCATGGGTTGGGGAGGTATGGAGAGAGAGCGGGGATACAAGAGTTACTTGAAGTTCTCAAGTAATCCTGCCCGCCAGAATACTGGTGTAGCAAATGGCAGCCTGGGAACAAAGTCTGACCAATTACGGAGCCTGTTATTCAGGCCGGGCCATTCATGAGATCCTGCAATGCAGAACTGACGAATAATAGGTGCAGAATATCACCCTGACAAATTGCAGGCCCATGAGCTCTTGCTCCGACCAATCGCAACACCCCACAGCCTGAGCCCCCGCCCCCATTCCACAACCCTGGGTCAGAACTACCTTCAACGACTCCCCACGGGTAGAGTCTCCCACGGACACGTCTCCCCTGACTCTCGATCAGTGTGCTGCTTCCCACCACTGCAAACGGGGTGCAGTCCTGTGCACGGAAGTGAGGCAAGGAGTCAGGTTCCAACTCAGGTACTCATCACCCCCCCACCCCCCCCCCCCCCCCCCCCCCCCCCTCCACATACAACCTTCCCTCCACGTTATCTTCCTTCCTCCCCTGCTCCGCAACCGGCCCTCCCTCCTCTCCTTTCCTTTCCCCCTCCGTCAGCCAGTGGATAGATTCGTCAGGTTGCTGGGGTGCTCCTTCATCCCCTGCTTCAATCGCCTCCCTCTGCCATGTGGATAAATCCCTCAGTCCTGCTGTATCTGAGGAGATCCCTCTATTCTCCGGGGATGATCCCACCCCACAGGATCTACCTCAATCCCTCGGATGCTCTCTCACACTCCAGGTCGCTCACCCCCCCCCCCAGGAAACCCCCATTCCTCCCCCCAAGGGTGCTCCCTCACCCCCCCCCCCCCCAGGGGAGCTCCTTCTGACCCATCCCGACTCATTAGCTCGATATTACCAATTACACTCTTCCTCATCATCCGATGTCCATCTCCGCAATCCCCACCCCATCTCCACCCTCTCTCCCTGCAGAGAGATCAGACCCACCCCCGCCGTATGTGTGGAACTCCATCGCCCTCCAGATCATCTCTCCTCCTCCCTCCCTCCACCTGCCCGCTCCCCATCCACCCTCTGAGAAGCTCCCTCCTCCCTTCATTCCGTCCCTCTTTCCTACTACTCAGCCCTCTCCCCATTCCCTCCCACCCCGTAATTCCTCCCTTATCTTTCCCCTCCATCCACCCCCCAGCGTGCATCTACCGTGCCCCGCCGGACTCACCGTCAACTCCTGGTACTGCTGTTTAAATTCTTCCTCCTCGTCCGAGTCGCACTCGGGGAACTGGTAGACTTGAATCCCCTGTTCTTTGATTTCTTCCCGAATCTACAATGGGACAACAATGTTGGTCCTCTACCTCCTCTCCCCTCCCCACACCTACCACCCCTTCCCCTTAAGACCCTGGGGTCTCACCTTCATCCTCTGCGTGTCTCCTTTCCCCATCTCCACTTCCCTCTCGGATTTCTCTTGATTTTCTGACCTCCGTGAGGTACCGCGATGCTCTGATCCCCAGTATATTTACCTGATATCCAGAATCTGATCTTTATCCCTCATGATGTCCCATGATCTCCTGATACCCATCCCACCAATATATATCCATTGTATGAACTCCATGATGTCTCCTGATCTCCAGGATGTCCCAGATATTCTGATCTCCATTCTTGCAGGATTGTCTATGGGCTACTGATCTGCAGAATGTCTTCTGATCCCCTGGTCCGCATCTACTAGGTTGTGTCCGACCTTCAATTATCCGTCTCTCCAGGATATCCTCCGATCGCCCTCCGTCCAAGCTGTTCACTGATTTCAGTATGTCTCCCGTCCCCACCCATTTTGGATGTCACCTATTGATTCTATTGATTTGCAGGATATCTTCTGTGGATACTCCATACCGGGCCCTCCATCTCCAACGGGGGTATGTGGTAGAGGAGAGAGAAATGGTGGGAGGATTCACAGATGTAAATATCTCGGAGTTTACGCCAATGCTTGAGGTCTCTTTCTCAATACAGGAGATCCCATCATTTGCGGGGGTGCTTCCAGTGCTGTTAGAGAACCGTTTGTACCTCATCTCTCGACATTCCACAAGGCCTCAGACACATCTGATAGTCCACCACTTTCCCTGAATCACTTTTCTCATCTCCGAGGGTTTCATAAACTCCCAAAGCGTCTCCCCACCTCTCTGGAAGACCCATGAACCAAACACCTGCCCCTCATTTTTGCCGGGTTTCACGCCTTCCCAGACCTTTTTTTCCCAATTTCTGGGTGTCCTACACTCTGCAACGTACCCTTCCCTCGTATCCGAGGGTCCAAAACCTTCCCAAACTCTCTCCGCTTGCCCTTGGGGGGCTCCGCACACTCCTATACCATCTCTTCTCATCGCTGGAGATTTTAAATGGTCATAGATCCTCTCAACACTCCAGTGTGGGTCTCACACATCCCCAGACATTCCTCTCTCTCGGCGGGGGTCCCTGGCTTCCCTCATCTCACGGTGTCTGACACATTCCCAGACCCTCGCCCATCATCCATGGGCTCCACAAACGGCCTTCCCTCACATCTGTGTGCCCGACACTTTCCCACATCCCCTATCCCCATCTTCGAGGTTACCACACACTCCCAAACCTTATACATTATCGTCGAGGATCCCGCAAGTTCCAAGACAAACTTCCGTCACATTTAAGTGTCCGGCGCTGTTCCAAACCTGTTCCCCTCCTCTCTGTGGGATCCCACACTTTCCAGTGGACCCAGCCTCACCTTCTGCTTGGCTCTCTCAACCTCTGGGGGGGTGAGCATGTCGGCCTTGGCGATGACGGGGATGACGTTCACCTTCTCGTGTACGGCCCTCAGGAATTCTAGGTCCAGAGGCCTGACGCTGGGGCAATGTAGAGGCACAGGGAGCACACCAATCAGTGGAGGTCCGCCTCACCCTCCCTCTCCACATCCCACCAACACCCTCACAATCCAGGCTCCCTGACTTGTGGCTTGACTCATTTTAGAAGATTGGAAGGACCGTCTCTCCCTGGAGTAGATAACTCTGCCACCTTGGATGAGATTTGAAGTTTATTCTCACCCTTAGTTAAGGTAGACAAAAATGCTGGAGAAACTCAGCGGATGGGGGATCATCTATGGAGAGGAGGATATAGGCAACGTGGGGCAAACGTGGTTCTTGCTCTATTGATTGGGGCTAGAGAAGATCGCTTTCTACCGTGGGTGAACTTGGTCTTGCCCAATAAAATGGAGGTGGGTAGTGATATATCTCGCTGGGGTTGGCTGTCTATGCATTCAATCAATTTTAGATGCCCATCTCGCCTTGGTGTTGACTTGGACCTTGCCTCGTTGAATGGGGCATGAGGTCGATCTCACTCTGGGATAGACTTGGGTTTTGACACATTGATAGGGGTTGCGGTATTCGATCTCAACCCGGAGTAGATGGCTCCTACACCGCTGGATGCTTGGAGATCAATCACTCCCCGCTGATGTGGATTTGGCTTGCCCATTGATTGGTGGATCAGTCTCTGGGGCATACTTGAATGGAATTGGATGGATCGATCAATTCCTGGGGTAGACATAGCTCTTGGTCTATTGACTGGAGTTGTGAGAGTCTTCCCTACCTGGGGTAGATGGGTCTTGCCCCATGAAATGTGGTTGGGATGTTGATGTCTCTCGGAAGTACATTGGACTCTTGACCCATATATGTGGATTTGTTTATGAGGGAATTTTGTGATATTTTGTGCAAAACCCGTATCCTATATCTGTCTACTGCGCGAGTCACGGACACCCGGGGCGCACTGCTGGGGCCTTCAATAAACCTACCTGTTCGATTGACTCACCACTGATCTACGAACTGTTTTATTGTGTGTCTGTGTCTATCTGAGTAAAGCCATATATAAGGTTCGGGCAATAGTTATAAATTTCTTCCTACAATTTGCCATTGACCCCTCCCTGGGATAGACTTCCGTGAGGGTCGAGTCGCAGGTAGATAGGTTGGTCAAAAGGCCTTGGCACATTGTCTTTCATCGGTCAGAGTAATGAGTATAGAAATTGGGAGGTCATGCTGCAGTTGTATAAGACGATGGTAAAGCTACATTTATAGTATTGTTTTCTGTCCTTTGACTTCAATCTTGCCCAGTGAATGCGGTTGGAGACAATCCATCTCCACCTGAAGTAGACAAGCCTAGTCCTACGGAATGGGGTTTAGGTGTCGATGTCACCCTGTGGTAGACTGCCAATTGAATGGGGTTGGGCGGATCTATCTCTACATGGGGTAGACATGTCTTGTCCCATTGAATTGGATTGACGGGCAGATCTCTCCCTGGGTACACCTGACTCTTGCCCCATTGAACTGTTTTTTTGTTTAAACATGTCTTGCTCCATTTAATTGGTTTGAAGGCAGAAATATTTCTACCTAGCGTGGTCTTGGCTCTCATCCCATTGAATTGGGGTTTGGAGGAGCGATTTCTCCCTGGCCTCCACCTCTAGATTTGTCGCCCACCCCCACCACCCCACCCCCCCCCCCCCGCCCCGCCATAAATAATGTCATCCCTCCTCTCTTCCATTCCTCCCCACTCACCGTTTAACAAGGAGAAGAGATCCTCCCTCTCTCGCTCCTTCTCTCCCATTCATTCCCACTCACACTATTTCTCTCTTCCACTCGTTCTCTCCCCCACTCGTTACCTCTCCAACTCGTTCTCCCTCTCCGACCTTCTTCCTCCCATCACACTCGTTCTCCCTCCCCAAAACGTTCCAACTTCCACTCGTTCTCTCTCCCACTCGCTCTACTTACCCATGGCCTAGAGGGGAGAGGAAGTAAAGGAGGCAATGGACCCTATGATCCTGGATGTTCTTGCGATTGAGGCCACACTCATCCTGGAAATAACGTTCGAATTGTTCATCGATGTAAGCCACGATAGGTTGCCAGCTAGCAAGAAATCAAAGGGAGTTGTAAATATAGTCCAGTCCATTACACAGACCAGCCCCTCCCCACCATTGACTGCAGGTACAATTTATTCTCTGGAATTTCTGCTGGATTTGCAGATAACATACTTGCTTCACGGCCTGATTCGGAAACGTGAATTCTCAGGAATGAAGGAGATTGCAGAGTGTTGTGAATCATTTTCCCAGTCTATCTGGGACTGACCTCCCCACCATTGAAGAGTTCTCCTGAAGGTAATGTCCGAAAAAACAGCCAGCGTCATCAAAGACAAAACACCACCTGGCCACGCTCTAATTTCACTTGCACCTACGGGAAGAAGGTATAGGACTCCGAAAACTTTGACTTCGGTTTCAGGAGCAGCTTCTTCTCAATAACCAACTAAACTATGAACTGCGAACTGCGGTTTTTTTTACTGGGGACATTTGTTTTGTTTAGCACTAATATTGTTTTTTTAATTGACATTCTATTGTTTCATTTTTAGTATTATCTATTAGATAGTCTGGTCACAAACATAATATAATGTTGCAAGTACAAATGTAATTGTTGCCTTCTGGTACATCTGACAGTTAAACACTCTTGACTCTCGACTGTGCCTTGAAAAAGCAGCCAAAGCCAGACGCACTGAGTGATACATCACGGAAACGAGTGCCTTCATCCCACCTTGAAGTGCCGATCAAGATACCCCATCTACGTCAGTCTCACCTTCTTCATTTGGTCTATTTCCTTTCCATGTAACTGACCAAACCTCGTTCAAATGCTGTTAAAGTATCTGCCTCAACGATTTCCTCTGGTATAGATACAGATACCCACCACCCATTGTGTTAAAAAGTTGTTGCATTGGTTCCTATGGCACTTATCACCTATGAATCTTCTTTGCACTCTTTCCAGTTTACATACATCCTTGCTATAACAGTTGAGCAAACCGGACCTTCAAATACTTCAAAAGTGTGTCGCATTCAGACTCCAAGATCCCTTTGTAGATCAATGGTGTAACGGGAGTTGCAATTAACTGAACAGTTACCCCTTTCACTCGACCTTCCAAAGTGCAACAACGTGCATTTACACAGATTAAACCCATCTGCCATTCTTCCCCATTTGCGCCCTGAGTGAAGGGGGAGGGTGGAAGAACAAAGTGGGACATTGCGCGGGGGGAATTTGTGACTTTGTAAGCGCGTTTTATGGGCGACTATCTGCATTCCTTGGGTATAAAATCAAATCAGTTCACCCTGACTTGACACATGTGACAATAAAGCATTCCATTCCATTCCATTCCATTACAATTCAATGCAATTCAATTCAAGCCCTTCTGCAGAATCCCTGCTTTCTCTGCACGATCTGCCCCCTCCATCTATCTTCGTATCATCCGCAAACGTGGCCACGAAACCTTTGATCCCTTCATCGAAATCATTGATATTGACTAGCTATAATGGGCTGCCGTGTGTAATGTTGGAGGCAGATATGATAGTGGCGTATAAGAGATTTTGGATAATCACAGATGAGCAGGCAAAGGAGATTAGTGTAACCTGCGTTCGGAGGGAGGTTAAAATGTGGTTGTGAGTAGACGGCAATTTGAGGAGAATACAATAAAATCGGCGAAGATCAGTGGATGAGAACAGCACGGGCTCGATGGGCAGAATGACATGTTTTCTACCTGTTGTTGTCCTGAACGTTCAGAAACTTACCAGTCGGAATTATCGACTGCGTCACCGAATCCTGGTGTGTCCACGATGGTGAGTTTCACCCTGACTCCGCGTTCTTCGATGTCCACCGCGTGTTTGGTAATCGTCATAGTTTTTACAATCCTCTCTGAGGATTACATGAATGTGGTGAGCCCACACAGTTCCTGGGAGCCAGGCACATATAAAGTGAGACTCCCGCTGCACTGTCCCATCGCGCACACACGCGCACATTCTTGGGGGTCCGGCCCTCCTCAGCGACCCAAGATTCATGTTATGTATTCGGACAGGGGACGGATGAGCCTACCAATTAGGGGGGGGGGGGGCTTTCGTGAGAAGGAATCCGAGTAAAATACTTACCCACGGCATCTGGAATACATCGTTCTTTGTAAAGGTCAGTCACGAAAAGGCTGTCGATGAGTGTTGATTTCCCCAGTCCGGATTCCCCTGCGGAAAAGACCGTGAAGCTAATTTACAGTTAGCGGCCAGGTGTAGAGGTGAGGGGCTATGTGTAGAGTTGACGGGTCAGGGGTAGAGGTGAGAAGTCAGGGGTCGAAATGACATAGCAGGTGTAGGGGAGAGTGGTCAGGTATAGAGGTGAGGGGACAAGCGTAGAGGTGAAGGGTCGGGGATAGAGGAAAGGGTTCAGGTGTAGAAGGAAGTAGACGAGGAAGGGGTGAGTAGTGAGCGGTAGAGTTGAGACGTCAGTGGTAGAGGTGAGGGGTCAGGTGTAGAGGTGAGGGGTCAGGTTTAGAGGTGAGGGGTCAGCTATAGCGTTTGGGGGTCAGGCGTAGAGGTGAGGGGTCATGTAGAGCTGAGGGGATCGTGTAGAAGGAAGGGTTCGGGTAAAGATGAGGGATCACGGGTAGCGGTGAATTGTCGGGGGTAGAGTTTAAGGGTCAGGTGTAGAGGTTAAGTGTCAGGTCTACAGGTGAAGGTCATTTTCAAGCGAATGTTTCATGTAGAGGTGAGGGGGTCGTGTAGAAGTGAGGGGGTCGTGTAGAGGTGAGGGATCGGGTATATGTGAGGGGTCAGGGATAGCCGTGAGGGGTCAGGGGTAGAGGTCAGGGGTCAGGTGTATAGGGAAGAAGTCAGGTGTCGAGAGAAATGCTCAGAACTAGATGTGGTGAGGATTCGAGGATAGAAATGAGTGGGTCGTATGCAGGGGAGGAGTCAGGGGTAGAGGATGTGAATTGTACACGCACTGATGTTCTGCACAAATGAAGTTCCTAACTGATAAATACATTTAATTGAAATTGGAACGCAGGAGGATAGAAACTAGAAACATAGGAACATAGAAACATAGAAAACAGGTGCAGGATTAGGCCATTCGGCCCTTCGAGCTTGCACCGCCATTCAATATGATCATGGCTGATCATCCAACTCAGTATCCTGTACCTGCCTTATCTTCATACCCCCTGATCCCCCTTAAATGTAGAAGAGAGCGGTCGAATAGAAGAGAGCGGTCAGGGTAGAGGTGGGGGTCAGGTGGCGAGGTGAGAGGGTTAGAGGTGAGGGATAAATAGACAATAGACAATAGGTGCAGGAGTAGGCCATTCGGCCATTCAATGTGATTATGGCTGATCATCCCCAATCAGTACCCCGTTCCTGCCTTCTCCCCATATCCCCTGACTCCGCTATTTTTCAGTTCACTTTCTAGCTCTCTCTTGAAAGCATCCAGATAACCCACCTCCACCGCACTGCGAGGCAAATGATTCGACAGACTCGCCACGCTCTCGTGCGAAAAAGTTGTCCCTCTTCTCCGTTCTAAATGGCTTACTCCTTATTCTTAAACTGTGGCCCTTGGTATTGGAGTACCCCAACATCGTGAAAATGTTTCCTGCCTTTAGCGTGTCCAAACCCTTAACAATCTAATATGTTTCAATGTGATCCCCTCTCATCACTCAAAAATCCCAGCTGCTCCATTCTCTCAGCATATGACAGTCCCGCCATCCCGGGAATTAACCTTGTAAACCTACGCTGCACGCCCTCAACAGCAATAATGTAATTCCTCCAATTAGAGGACTAAAACTGTACACAATACTCCAGGTGTGGTCTCACTAGTGCTCCGTAAATCTGAAGAAGGACCTCTTTATTCCTATATTCGAATCCTCTTGTTATAAAGGCCAACATGTCTTTCGCTTTCTTCACTATCTGTTGTACCTGCATGCTTACTTTCATAGACCGATGTACAAGGACCCCCAGACCCCGTTCTACTTCCCATTTCCGAACTTGACGTAATTTAGATAGTAATCTGCCTTCAAGTTTTTGCCAACAAAGTGGATAACCTCACACTTATCCCCATTAAACTTAATCTGCCATACATCTTCCCACTCCTCCGACCTGTCCAAGTCACCCTGCATTCTCATAGCACCCTCGTCACAGTTCACACTGCCACCCAGCTTTGTGTCATCTGCAATTTTGCTAATGTTACTTTGAATCCCTTCATCCAAATCATTGATGTACATTGTAAATAGCTGCGGTCCCAGCACCGAGTCTTGCGGCACCCCACTAGTCACTGCCTGCCATTCTGAAAGGGACCCGTTAAGCCCTACTCTTTGTTTCCTGTATGCCAACCACTTCTCTATCCATGTCAGCACTCTACCACAATACCATGTGCCCTAATTTGCCTACTAATCTCCTTTGTGAGGCCAACATTCTCCAAATGCTTACTGAAAGTCCAGGTACACTACATCCACTAGCTCTCCATTGACAATTTTCCTAGTTACATCTTCAAAAAATTCCAGAAAATTAGTCAAGCACGATTTCCCCTTCGTAAATCCATGCTGACTCGGACCGATCCTGTTACTGCTACTCACATTTTCGGCTATCTCATATTTTATAACTGATCCCAGCATCTTCCCCACCACCGATGTAAGACAAACTGATCTATAATTCCCTGTTTTCTCTCTCCCGCCTTTCTTAAAAAGTGGGATAACATTAGCCACCCTCCTATCTACAGGAGCTGATCCCGAGTCAATAGAATATTGGAAAATTATCACCAATGCATTCACGATTTCTAGATCCACTGCCTTAAGTACCCTGGGATGCAGACCACCGGGTCCTGTGGATGTATCAGCCTTCAGTCCCATCAGTCTACCCAACACCATTTCCTGCCTAATATGTATTTCCTTCTGTTCATCCGTCACCCCAGATCCTCTGGCCACTACAATATCAGGAAGATTGTCTGTGTCCTCCTTAGTGAAGACAGATCCAATGTACCTGTTCAACTCATCTGCCATTTCCTTGTTCCCCATAATAAATTCACCGTTTTCGGTCTACAAGTGTCCAACTTTGGTCTTAACTAATGTTTTCCTCTTCACATACCTAAATAAGCTTTTACTATCCTGCTTTATATTCTTGTCTAGCTTACCTTCGTACCTCATCTTTTCTCCCCGTATTGTCTTTGTGGTTATCTTCTGTTGTTCATTAAACATTACCCAATCCTCTTGCTTCCCGCTCATTTTTGCTATGTTGTACTTATTCGCTTAATTTTTATACTGTCCTATGTTCGTCCCTTTCTCACCTCGGAATCTTTCTTCCTCCTAGGAATGAACTGTTCGTGCACCTTTTGTATTATTCCTAGAAACACCTGCCATTTTTGTTGCACTGTCATCCCTGATAGTGTATCTTTCCAGTCAACTTTGGCTAGCTCCTCCCTCATGGCCCCATAGTCCTCTTTATTTAACTGCAACATTGAGACCCCCGATACCCTTCTCCCTCTCCAATTGTAGATTAAACCTGACCAAGTTATGGTCACTGCCTCATAATGGCTCATTAACCTCGAGGTCAAATGCGGGTTAGGGGTAGAGTTATCAATTCGAGGTAGAGGAGACGGGACAGCGGTGGAAGTGAGAGGTGAGGGTGTCATGTAGAGCTGAGGGGGTTGTGTAGAGGGGAGCGTTCGGGTAGAGGAGAGAGGTGAAGGGTAGAGTTAAAGGGTCAGGGGGAGAGGTGAGGGGTCAGGTGTAGAGGCGGAGGGTCGGGTGTAAAGGTTAATGGTCAGCTGTAGGGGTTACGGGTCATGTGTATAGGTGGAGGTCTTGGAGAAGCGAATGTGTCGTGGAGAGGTGAGTGGTAGAGGCAAAGGGTCAGGGGGAGATTTGAGGGGACAGCGGTAAAGGTGAGTGGTCAGAGGGAGAGGTGTGGGGTGAGGGGTCTGGTGAGGGAGCAGGCGTAGTGGTGAGGGGTCAGATGTAGTGGAGAGAGGTCAGTCGTAGATGTGAGGGATCAGGTATATCTGTAAGGTGTGAGGGGTAGAGGTGAGTGGTCAGGAGTAGAGCTGGTGGGACAGGTGTATAGGTGAGGGTTCGGATGGAGCGGTGAGGGGTCAGCCGCAGAGGCGAGGGATCAGGTATAACTGTGAGGGGTCAGGGGTAAAGGTGAGTGGTCAATAGTTTAGGTCAGGGGACAGGTGTAGAGGTGATACGGTTATGTGGAGGAGAGGGCCTCTTTTGGAGGTGAGGTGTCAGGGGTTGTGAAGAGGTGTCATTGGTAGAGGCGAGAGGTCAGGTGTAGATGGGGAAGGATCAGTCAGATGGGGAGGTGAGGGGTCAGATGTCGTGATGAGCCGTTACCTGCGACCATGAGGGTAAAATCGAAGCCCTTCTTCACCGATTTGCGATGGAGCTGGTTGGGCAGATTGCCAAATCCTACATATTCCTTTGTGGGATCCTGGGGAGGGGAAATAGAGGTTAAAGCACGCAGTGGTGGATTGAGAGTTGGGTCAATTTACAGGATACAGTCATTGGGAGAACGGAGACGGTAGAGCGCACAGTCAGATGGAGAGGCGGAACAGTTAGAGCGCAGTCAGTGAGTTAAGAGGACCGGGTTAGAAAACACGGTCAGGGCTAAGACGGACGGCTTAGAGCGTATGGTTAGATGAACAATTGGAAATATTAGAGAACAGAGAGAGGGAGGGGACAGTTTGAGCACTGTCAGAGGAAGAAGGGGTCGATTAGAGGATACATTCGGAAGGTAAAGAGGCCAGGTCGAAATCACACTCAGAGTGAGATGCGGTTGGTTGGAGGGCACATTCAGAGCTTGGGACATAGTTAGAGCGCACAGTCAGAGGGAACTGGGAGTCATGGATAGAGCACACCGTCAGTGGGACAGG
Organism: Amblyraja radiata; assembly: GCF_010909765.2. Taxonomy (NCBI): domain Eukaryota; kingdom Metazoa; phylum Chordata; class Chondrichthyes; order Rajiformes; family Rajidae; genus Amblyraja; species Amblyraja radiata. Next base: position 4,602,019 of record NC_045998.1, on the reverse strand, counting down.
ATGAATAGTTAGAGAGCACACGAGGATTCAGAAGGGGAGCAGTTAGAGTGCAGAGTCAGATGTTAGAGCACACAACCATAGGGGACTCATGGATGGAGTGATCAATGAGAAAGAGAAAGGGAACCGTTGGAGAGCACAGTCAGAGGAAGAAGGGCATTGGTTAGAGCGCACTGTCAGGGTGAGATGGGCGTCACTGCTGGAGCATACAAGCGGAGACGCAATTTAGGAGCAAGGAGGTCCTACCGCAGTTGTGCATGACCCTGGTGAGACCGCACCTGGGGTATTGTGGCAATTTTGGTCTCCTAATTTGATGAAGGACATTTTTGCTATTGAGGGAGTGCAGCCTAGGTTCACTGGGTTAATTCCCGAGAGGGCGGGACTAATATACAATGAAATAATGGGATGCTGGGCTTCTATTCACTGGAATTTAGAAGCATGAGATTATTAGAGGGTTGGGAAGGCTAGAAACTGGAAAAAATGGTCCCGATGTTTGAGGTTTCCAGAACCAGGAATCACAGTTTCAGAAATAGGAGTAGGCCATTTGGGACTGAGATGAGGAAACAGACACAGTATTTCATCCAGAGAGCTCTGAATCAGTGGAATGATCTAACACAGAAGGCAGTAGAGGCCAAAGAGGGTTGTTTTCAAGAGTTAGCTCAGGGCTAAAATAATCAAGGGATATGGGGAAAAAGCAGGAATGGGATACTGATTTTTAAATGATGAGCCATGATTATATTGTATGTCGGTGCTGGCTCGAGGGGCCAAAAGTCCTGCCTGTATCTACAGTATTTTTCTACAGTTAGCTTGCACAGTCAAACTGAGAAGAGAATCAGTTAGTTCGTGCAGACTGAGGGTGAAATGTCACGGTTGGCGCGCACAGTCAGTGGCAGTATAGGAACAGTTAGAGAGCTCAGTTAGAGGGAGAAGGAAGTTACCGTTAGAGAGCGCAGTCAGGGTGAGAAAGGGTGGTCAGAGTGCACACTCTGATGGAGAAGGGAAACAAAGCGTACAGTTAGCGATCGAAGAGGAACAAGAGAGCACAGTCGTAGGTGGAAGAGGACATCGGAGGTAGAAGTGGAAAATTAAGGTGCAGAGTCTCGTAACACCGTTCACAATCTACCAGTCAGTGCCAGCTTCCTGCTCAGACACATCGTGCGATAGATGCAGGATGTGGTTTTCCTGTTTGCAAATTCTGAGACATAGCGTGAGAGAAGGTACAGAGAACATGAATAATCATCCGGCAGCGGGCTGTGGAGTTAGCTTCTCTCGGTGTGTGTCTGGCCCCGGGAGAGAGAGAGAGCGGGAGAGAGAGAGAGGGAGAGAGAGAGAGAGAGAGAGAGAGAGAGAGAGAGAGAGAGAGAGAGAGAGAGAGATAGAGAGAGAGAGATCTCTATCTCGTCTCTCCGCCGCTTCTCTCTCTCGCTCTCTGCTCTCTCTCTCTCTCTCTCTCTCTCTATCTCGATCGCTCTCTCTCTCTCGCTCTCTCTCTCTCTTCGGTGTCTCTTGTCTCTCTCTGCTGCTTCTTTCTCTGCTCTCTCCTCTCTTCTCCCTCCTTTTCTCTCTCTCTCTCTCGCATCTCTCGTCTCTCTACTCTCTCTCTCTCGTCGCTCTCCCGCCTCTCTCTCTCTCATCGCTCCTCGCTGTCTCTCGCGCTCTCCTCTATCTTCTTTTTTAGAGATATTTCGGATGTCTTGTTTGTGTGTTGTGTGTGTGGTGTGTGTGTGTGCGTGCGTGCGTGTGTGTGTGTGTGTGTGTGTGTGTGTGTATGTGTGACTGGACGGTGGTGAGGCACCTTCACTTTCTATGTGAGCGCATCCAACGAGACACTCACCATGTTGCAAGTTTCCCTCCGTCTCTCCTTCGGTCCCTGTCCCCGCAGACGTCTCTCCCCTGCTGCAACGCGCTCAGAATGGCCTGCGGTTCCTCACTGCGACAGGAAGCCCTGGAACTGGGGCTGCTCGGAGATACACGTACGGGTCTCGCAGGCAGGCACGCACACACACACACACACGCACACGCACGCACGCACACACGCACACACACACACACACACATACACACACACACACACACACACACACACACACACACACACACACACACACACACACACACACACACACACACACACACACACACAGGGGTCGGGGAGGGTGGATGGAACGGAGGGGGGAGGGAGAAGGAAGGGGACGGGTGGAGGAAGATGTGTTAGGCAGGGAGGAAGATAGAACGAGAGAAGGATGGGATGGGAGAGGGTTTAGAGGGATGACGTGATGGTTGAGCGAGGGGAGGAGCGGATTGAGCGGAAAAGGAAAAAGGTGAGTGGATGGGTGGTAGGCATTGGGAGAGGGGTGGTGTCAGGTGAGGAATGGCGAGGGATGGGTTGAGGTGAGGTCGGCGAGGGGGTAGGTTGAATGGATGGGTAGGTGACTAATGAGGTGAAGGAGGGGGAGAGCGATGAGAAGGGTGAGGAGAGATTTGTGGAGGGACGGTTGAGCAGAAGTGAAGGAGGGGTGTGGGGGAAGGAGGGATGGATGAGGGGTGGAGGTGACGGAGGGGACGGGAGAAAGGGAGGAAATAAAGGGAGGGGTAGTTGACGGTGAAGGGTGATGTGGGGGATGAGGTGCGGTGCGAGGAGTAGGTTAGAAACATAAACATAGACAAATAGGTGCAGGAGTAGGCCATTCGGCCCTTCGAGAAAGCACCGCCATCCAATATGATCATGGCTGATCATTCGAAATGCTGTGCCCCATTTGCGCCTTTTCCCCATATCCCTTGATTCCTTTAACCCCAAGAGTCAATCTAACTCTCTTGGAAACATCTAGTGGGTTGCACTCCACTGCCTTCTGTACTTGCATGCTTACTCTCAGTGACTGATATACAAGCACACAAATGTCTCGTTACAACTCCCCTTTTCCTAGTCTGATACCATTCAGATAATAATTTGCTTTACTGTTCTTGCCATTAAAGTGGATAACCTCACATGTATCCGCAGTATACTGCATCTGCCATGCATCTGCCCGCTCAACCAACCAATCCAAAGCACCCTGCAGCCTCATAGCCTACTCCACGCAGCTTACACTGCCACCCAGCTTTGGTCATTCTCAAACTTGGAGATGTTGCATTTAATTCCCTTGCCTAAATCATTAATATATATTTTAAATATCCGGCGTCCCAGAACCATGGGTCACAGTTTAAGAATACGGGTTAGTCAATTTAGGACTGAGATGAGGAAAAACATTGTCACCAAGAGAGTTGTGAATATGGCGAATTCTCTGCCACAGAAGGCAGTGGAGGCAAATTCGATGTTTTCAAGATGAGTTAGATATGCTCTTAGGGCTAACGGAATCAAGGGATATGTGGAGGAAGCAGGAGTGGGGTATTGACTTTGGATGATCAACCATGATCAACCAATGGCGGTGCTTTCCTGAATGGCCCAATAGCCCTCCTCCTGCACCTATTTTCTATGGTTCTGTATGCATATTGGAGGAACAGCAACTCATATTTCGCTTTGGCAGCTTACAATCTACCGGTATGAATATTGAATGATCTTACTTCAAGTAACCCTTGCATCTTTACCTTGCAATGTACAGTATACTTTGGGTATTCAAGCAAATAATTCCATTGTGCCTGGTCTCGTGTAACAATAAATATTCCATTCAATCTCTTCTCTCTCCGTCCCTCGCCTACGTTAGTTTCACGACCGGCCTGTTGAGTTACATTCTCTGTTCCACTCGTTATTACCTCGCCCACAGCCAACGTAGAACAATTGTAAGCTCCGCCTTCCCTTATTACTACTTTATGAAAATATTTCAATCATTTTTTTTCTCTCTATGTCACCGTCAATATCTCCCGTCTGAGGGCCAACCCGCCTGTTACTGTGCTGTTATATCACTTGTTCTTTGTGGAGCGTTGGCATTAACCTTGTAAATATTCTTTGCAACCTTTCTGGTTTAATGACATCCCTCCTGCAGCAAGCAAACCAGAACTTTAAACAACACTTGAAGAGCAGCCTTACCATCGCCTTGTACAAAGCTACAGCATAATAGTAAGATTAAACGAGAATTTACCAGTTTGAGGTTTGATCTTTATTTTATGAGGAGTTACGATGAGGGATTACGTGAAGAAGCCCGTTCAGCCGCACGTGCGTCAAACTTCAAAGCAGCGGTGTGAAATCACAGATAATAGTGACTGAAGTATGATAGTAAGATGAAAGAAGACTAGAACTACCAGATGATCTTAATGAGGGCTGGGAGCGGAGGGCACGTAATCCCTCATCGTAACTCCTCATAAATTAAAGATCAAACATCAAACTGGTAAATTATCGTTTAATCTTACTATTTTACTTCGGAGTCACGTGAGTGACTACGTGAAGATTTCAAAGCTCTGTGATTTCATGCCGTGAGAAAACAAGTCTACACAACCACAACTGCCTCATTGACAAATGAGGGGAAACATTCATAATGCATACAGTCATGACATAGATTTAAACATGCTCATGCTGTTAAATAAGCAATAACAATAATCACATTTCTCATCCGGATGGAACCTATAACAAAACATGAAATAAATTGAGAAATACCCCTGGTCTGGCAATGGGTTATTATAACATGTTTGAAAATGTTGTTCGTTTGACCAAGGGATGTGGTCCAGCGGAACGTAATTAACCCTTGCTGCTGCTGTTATAGCAGCCCTGGTGGACTGAGATCCGGATCAGTATCTACTCATGCATAGCTCAACTCAGTTTTAACACATGGCAAGGTCTGAGCAGATAGGTTCTTATAACGTCTTTTGTAACTAACAATCGTAGTTAGCTCAGGGTCTCAAATGCTCTTGGTGACCTTGACGTATTATTGTAAATGTGTGTCCCCACATTACGGAAGGTCCCTGTGTATGCTTTGAACTATCTTGTGACCTGACATCCCTACTGATCTGAAAAGCCCTCCCGACACCCGGCATATATATTTATATCCCGACTCCCGGTCTACTGGAGGTCCCCTCCACGGGAATCCAGAATTAACATTCATATCGGCGCGAAAAGCCCACCCGACTCCCGGTGTACTGGAGGTCCCTTCCCCGGGAAACCCCAGCATTCATATTCATATTGTCGGAGGGAAAACCCCTCCCGGCACCCTGCCTGCTGGATGTCCCCTTCCCCGGGACACCCCCGCATACATTTTATTGTCGGAGGGAAACCCCTCCCGGCACCCGGCCTGCTGGAGGTCCCCTCGCTGGGAACCCCAGCGTCTCTGTGTCTATCGGAGGGAACCCCTCTCGGTACCCGGAGCGCCTGGAAGCCACTGACCCCCGTCAGCGACCGTCTTCTGCGATACCCGACAACCCAGCTAACCGCTCTTGGCGGCAAGAACCGGGGTTTCCCCACAGCCAATAGCTGGTTCCCTCGTCGGGCCTCGCGAATCCTCCGGCAGAAAGCCTCTGGAACAAGAGGTTCCTGCAGGGAATAAAACAGGTAAGAAACCAGGCTTACCTTGAGTTTAAAACTTACCGCGTTGGAGGAACTCCTGCTCCCCAACCGGTCGCCTGCACCAATGCGTCTGACGTAATGACGCACGTGCGGCTGAACGGGCTTCTTCACCTACTCACTCACGTGACTCCGAAGTAAAATATGCCATATTCAATGCTATACACAAAACCATGACCTAGCAAGCCGATGATGGTAAAAGCCTTCTACACCACCCTTTCTATCTGTGTATTTTACATATGAGAGGAATTTGAAATATCTGACGTGTTGCATTTTTGGAATCCTAATATGGGCAGGACCTGCACAGTGAATAGAAGGGGTCTGGGTATAGAGATCTGGGAGAGGTGGAGCCGCAGGTAGATCGGGTGGTCAAAAAGGTTTTAGACACATTCGCCTTCATCAGCCACAGTATAGAATATACTAGATTAAGTGGGACCCGTTGGGTCACATGTTCACACGGGAGGCCTGGTCCCCCGACGCAATATTCTACCTCTCCACCATTTCCAATATTGCTGGCCAGTGGGGGGGGGGGGGCGGGGGCTTTCTGGAGCGCTGGTATGTGTTCTTGGGCATATCAGTCCCTCAAGCCTGATCTGCTGGCAGCTCACTCACGGCTGGTGGGCTGGCAGTTGACTCATGGCTATTCCTTGAAATTCCATTTCAAGCAGGATGCAAGGCCACCAAATTCAAATCCATTTCCCTACCATTTCAAGCAGGGTGCAAGGCCACCAAATTCAAGTGCAGTTTCATACCACTTCAAGCTGGATCCAAGGTCACCAAATTCAAGTGCAGTTTCATACCACTTTCAGCGGAGTGCAAGGCCACCAAATTCAAGTGCAGATTCATTCCACTTCAAGCAGGGTGCAAGGCCACTAAATTCAAGTGCAGTTTCATTCCATTTCATGCAGGGTGCAAGGCCACCAAATTCAAATGCAGCTTCATACCATTTAATGCAGGGTGAAACCACCATAAAACCACACAAAACACCAAACTCACAGTTCAGTAGCCATTCAGTGTGTTCAGTTGATTCACAGCTCAGACAGAGTCGTGACCTCTCCCTCCCCCATCATGCAGAGTCTGAGCCACAACCACACTTCCGGGTTTTATAACCCCCTCCCACTCCCAACGGAAAAGGTGGCCTTCATGGCGTGATTGACAGGAGAGAGATTCTCAACATTTTTAAACACTAATAACACTTTTATTTTTCATTGATGGGAAGAATTCTCTGCACCTGCTGAGCAGAGGGAGACTGAGTAAGGTGGCCAAAAATCACAGCCGCAAGTGGCAGCGTGCTATCTAAAATCAATATACAGTAATTAAGTGCATTTGCAGTAGTGCCTTTTAACTTCAAGCCAAAGCAGCCAAACCGCCATTTGCAGTAAGTAGTGCCTTTCAACTTCAAGCCAAAGCACCCAAGCCACCATTTGCAGTAAGTAGTGCCTTTCAACTTCAAGCCAAAGCACCAAGCCACCATTTGCAGTAAGTAGTGCCTTTCAACTTCAAGCCAAAGCACCCAAGCCACCATTTGCAGTAAGTAGTGCATTTCAACGTCAAGCCAAAGCACCTATGCCACCATTTGCAGTAAGTAGTGCTTTTAACTTCAAGCCAAAGCACCCAAGCCACCATTTGCAGTATGTATTGCCTTTCAACTTCAAGACAAATCACCCAAGCCACCATTGGCAGTAAGTAGTGCCTTTCAACCTCACGCCAAATCACCCAAGTTAACATTTGCAGTAAGTAGTGCCTTTTAACTTCATGCCAAAGCAGCCAAGCCACCATTTGCATGAGTCATGCCTTTCAACTTCAAGCCAAAGCACCCAAGCCGCCATTTTCAGTAAGTAGTGCCTTTCAACTTCAAGCCAAAGCACCCAAGCCACTATTTGCAGTACGTAGTGCATTTTAACTTCAAGCTAAAGCACCCAAGCCACCATTTTCTGTAAGTATTGCCTTTCAACTTCAAGCCAAAGCACTCAAGCCACCATTTGCAGTAAGTAGTGCCTTTTATCTTCAAGCCAAAGCACCCAAGCCACCATTTGCAGTAAGTAGTGCCTTTTAACTTCAAGCCAAAACACCCAAGCCACGATTTGCAGTAAATAGTGCCTTTCAACTTCGAGCCAAAGCACTCAAGCCACCATTTGCAGTAAGTAGTGCCTTTCAACTTCAAGCGAAAGCACCCACGCCACCATTTGCAGTAAGTAGTGCCCTTGAACTTCAAGCCAAAGCACCCAACCCACCATTTGCAGTAGGTAGTGCCTTTCAACTTCAAGGCAAAGCACCCAAGCCAGCATTTGCAGCAAGTAGTGCCTTTCAACTTCAAGCCAAAGCACCCACGCCACAATTTGCAGTAAGTAGTGACTTTTAACCTCAAGCCAAAGCAACCAAGCCATCATTTGCAGTAAGTAGTGCATTTCAACGTCAAGCCAAAGTACCTGTGCCACCATTTGCAGTAAGTAGTGCTTTTAACTTCAAGCCAAAGCACCCAAGCCACCATTTGCAGTAAGTATTGCCTTTCAACTTCAAGCCAAAGCTCCCATGCCGCCATTTACACTAAGTAGTGCATTTGAAAAAAGGCAGTGCCGTTTTACTTCAAACAAACCACATTTTCATTTTCAAACCACATTAAGGGGACTCACAGTAGAGTAGACATTTGTTCAGTGTTATTCAGAGCTCAGAGAGACGTGACCCTTCGGCTTCATCCATCTTGCAGAGACTGAGTGAGGCACACCACTTCCTGATTTAATAATCCCTCCCCCTCCCTCCAGCAGGGGCTGCAGAGAAATGGTGATTTAAAAAAATCCCATTATATTTCTCTGATTTGTCAAAGATGGGAAGAATCCTCTGGTCCAGGAAGGCGGAGGGAGGCTCTGAGCGCGGTGGCCAAAAATGACGGCCGTAGGTGGCGGCGTTCTCTCAGAAATGGCAGCACAGTGGGCCAAAAACGGTCAAGATCAGACTTTTAGTAATATAGATAAGTGGGAAGGGCATGTTGCAGTCGTAACATTTGCGATGTCCCATTTAGTGTATGGTGTTTAGTTCTGGGCACCGTGTTATAAGAAATATGTTATCAAGCTGCAAAAGGTACAGTGATGATTTACGAGGACGTTGCCAGGTCTAGAGGGTATGTGCTATAGGCAGAGGGGGCTGAGTAGGCTGGGACTCTATACATTGATTAAGGCTCTCTGCCATGGACACCTCTGTCCATCAGATTGAATGGACATCTCCAGATTCCTCTGTTCTCATTATAGGAGATTTTAATGGCTGCAGACTAAATAAGACACTCCTAACTTACCAACAGTATGTTACATGCGCCACCAGGGGCGACAGAACAATCGACCTCTGTTATGGGAATGCAAATAACGCATATAAAGCATACAAAAAACACCTCTTGTTACTGCAGACAATGATGTTGTTCATCTGATCCCTGCCTCCCGCACAGAACTGCAGAAATAGGGCGTGGTTAAGAAGCTGGCGAAAACGTGGGATAATAATGTTGTTGAGACTCTACAGGGCCGCTTTGAATGTACAGACTGGGAGGTGTTGACCCAAGGGAAAAGTCTTGAGGAAGCCACTGATGCGGTTACTCACTTTTGCGAGGAAATGATTGCCTACACAAAAACTGTAAAGGTATGCTCTAACAATAAGCCCTGGAATACAAAAGCTCTGAAATTAACTGTGAATGAAAAGAAAATTGCATTCAACTCAGGAAACATAATTGCGTCCAAAATCATTCAAAATAGACTAAACAAAGAAATAAAAGCAGCAAAGATGTTACAAGGAGAGGGTTGAGAAACTCTTTCGGGAAGGTAAAGCCAGGAACGTCTGGCAAGGCGTTCAACACTGGCTGGCCTCCCCTACAAATACCTGGTCAGAAGACTCTGTCAACATAGCAGAGAGCCTTAATCAATTCTACTGCAAGTTTCACCAGTCTGACCAAATCCTGCCTCACAGGAGAGGGAAAAGCTAATAGCTGAGCTCACTGCAATGTTACCTATCCAAGTAAATCTGGATCTGCGACAGGGGGAGGTTGAACTCATGCTGAGGAGAATGAAACCGAACAAAGCACCAGGACCTGGCCAGACATGTGGCCGTTTGCTGAAGGCCTGCTGCAGCCAGCTGGCTGGTGTTTTCCGTCATCTCGTCAACCGCTCCCTGTCAGAACATTCAATCTCGTCACTCTGGAAATCCTTAACCATCTGCCCTGTAGCCAAAAAGAGTAATCCCACCTGTGACAATGATTACCGGTCTGTGGCATTAACATCTTTGGTCATGAAATTCTTTGAAAGGCTTCTTCTTTCCCAGCTTCAGGAGGAGATCAGTATGGATGCTGACCCTTTTCAGTTTGCATACAGACGGCACAGGGTTGTGGATGACTCTGCACTAATGCTGCTGCATGACGCCTATACCCATCTTGAGAAGCCTTTTATTGCCTATTTTTCATGTATTGTGCTTTAGATGTTTTACCTACTGACCACTGTTGGACGGCTGGTAGGTGATGAGTGTGGTATATTCTGTTGTGTTGCTGGGAATGTGAATTGTACACGCACTGATGTTCTGAACAAATGAAGTTCCTAACTGATAAATACATTTAATTGCAATTGGAACGCAGGAGGATAGAAACATAGAAACATAGGAACATAGAAACATAGAAAATAGGTGCAGGAGTATGCCATTCGGCCCTTCGAGCCTGCACCGCCATTCAATATGATCATGGCTGATCATCCAACTCAGTATCCTGTACCTGTCTTCTCTCCATACCCCCTGATCCCTTTATCCACAAGGGCCACATCTAACTCCCTATTGAATATAGCCAATGAACTAACCTCAACTACCTTCTGTGGCAGAGAATTCCAGAAATTCACCACTCTCTGTGTGAAAAATATTTTCCTCATCTCGGTCCTAAAATATTTCCCCCTTATTCTTAAACTGTGACCCCTTGTTCTGGACTTCCCCAACGTCGGGAACAATCTTCCCGCGTCTAGCCTGTCCAGCCCCTTAAGAATGTTGTAAGTTTCTATACGATCCCCCCTCAATCTTCTAAATTCAATCGAGTACAAGCCGAGTCTATCCAGTCATTCTTCATATGAAAGTCCTGACATCCCAGGAATCAGTCTGGTGAACCTTCTCTGTACTCCCTCTATAGCAAGAATGTCTTTCCTCAGATTAGGAGACCAACACGGTACGCAATACTCCAGGTGTGGTCTCACCAATACCCTGTACAACTGCAGTAGAACCTCCCTGCTACTATACTCAAATCCTTTTGCTATGAATGCTAACATACCATTCGCTTTCTTCACTGCCTGCTGCACCTGCATGCCTACTTTTAATGACTGGTGTACCATGATACCCAGGTCTCGTTGCATCTCCCTTTTTCCTAATCGGCCACCATTCAGATAATAGTCTACTTTCCTGTTTTTGCCACCAAAGTGGCTAACCTCACATTTATCCATAGTATATTGCATCTGCCATGCATTTGCCCACTCACCCAGCCTATCCAAGTCACATTGCAGCCTCCGAGCATCCTCCTCACAGCTAACACTGCCCCCCAGCTTCGTGTAATCCGCAAACTTGGAGATGTTGCATTCAATTCCCTCGTCCAAATCATTAAGATATATTGTAAATAGCAGGGGACACAGCACCGAGCCTTGCGGAACCCCACTGGTCACTGCCATACATTGTGAAAAGGACCCGTTTACTCCTCCTCTTTGCTTCCTGTCTGCCAGCCATTTCTCTATCCAAATCAATACTGAAACCCCAATACCGTGTGCTTTAATTTTGTATACTAATCTCTTATGTGGAACCTTGTCGAAAACCTTCTGAAAGTCCAGATATAACACATCCACTGGTTCTCCATTATCCACTCTACGAGTTACATCCTCGATAAATTCTATAAGATTAGTCAGACATGATTTACCTTTCATAAACCCATGCTGACTGTCCAATGATTTCACCACTTTCCAAATGTGCTGCTATCCCATCTTTAATAACTGAGATTAGCAGTTTCCCCACTAATGATGTTAGACTAACTGGTCTGTAATTCCCCGTTTTCTCTCTCCCTCCCTTTTTTTTAAATTGGGGTTACATTAGCTACCCTCCAATCCTCAGGAACTATTCCAGAATCTAAAGAGTTTTGAAAATTTATCACTAATGCATCCACTATTTCTGGGGCTACTTCCTCAAGTACTCTGAGATGCAGCCTATTTGGTCCTGGGGATTTATCGGCCTTTAATCCATTCAATTTACCTAACACCACTTCCCGGCTAACCTGGATTTCAATCAGTTCCTCCATTTCATTTAACCCCCGATCCCCTGCTATTTCCGGCAGATTATTTATGTTATCCTTAGTGAAGTCAGAACCAAAGTAGTTATTCAATTGGTCTGCCATGTCCTTGTACCCACGATCAATTCACCTGTTTCTGACTGCAAGTGACCTATATTTGTTTTAACTAATCTTTTTCTCTTCACATATCTATAAAAAAATTAGCAGTCAGTTTTTATGTTCCCTGCCTGTTTTCTTTCCTAATCTATTTTCCCTTTCCTAACTAAGCCCTTTGTTCTTCTCTGCTGGACTCTGAATTTCACCCAGTCCTGTGGTAGGCTGCTTTTTCTGGCTAATCTGTATGCTTCATCTTTTGTTTTGATACTCTTCCTGATTTCCTTGTTATCCACGGATGCACTAGCTTCCCTGATTTATTATTTTGCCAAACTGGGTTGAACAATTGTTGTAGTTCATCCATGCAGTCTTTAAATGCCTGCCATTGCATATCCACCATCAACCCTTAAAGAATCAATTGCCAGTCTATCTTGGCCAATTCACGTATCATACACTCAAAGTTACCTTTCTTTAAGTTCAGGACCCTTGTTTCAAAATTAACAATGTCACTCTCCATCCTACTGAAGAACGCAACCATATTATTGTCACTCTTGCCCAATGGGTCACGCACAACAAGACTGCTAACTAACCCTTCCTCATTACTCTATACCCAGTCTAGAATAGCCTGCGCTTTCGTTGGTTACTCTACATGTTGGTTCAGAAAACTGCCCCTCAAACATTCCAAGAAATACTCTTCCTCAGCACCCTTGTCAATTTAATTCACCCAATCTATATGTAGATTGGTCGCCCATTATATCTGTTTTACCTTTGTGCACGCATTTCTAATTCCCTGTTTGATGCCATCCCCAGCTCCACTACTACTGTTAGGTGGCCAGTACACAACTCCCACTAGCGTTTTCTGCCCCTTAGTGTTTCGCAGCTCTACCCATATAACCATATAATAACCATATAACAATTACAGCACGGAAGCAGGCCATCTCGGCCCTACAAGTCCGCGCCGAACAATTTTTTCCCCTTAGTCTCACCTGCCTGCACTCATACCATAACCCTCCATTCCCTTCTCATCCATATGCCTATCCAATTTATTCTTAAATGATACCAACGAACCTGCCGCCACCACTTCCACTGGAAGCTCATTCCACACCGCTACCACTCTCTGAGTAAAGAAGTCCCCCCTCATGTTACCCCTAAACTTCTGTCCCTTAATTCTGAAGTCATGTCCTCTTGTTTGAATCTTCCCTATTCTCAAAAGGAAAAGCTTGATCACATCAACTCTGTCTATCCCTCTCATCATTTTAAAGACCTCTATCAAGTCCCGCCTTAACCTTCTGCGCTCCAGAGAATAAAGACCTAACTTATTCAACCTATCTCTGTAACTTAGTTGTTGAAACCCAGGCAACATTCTAGTAAACCTCCTCTGTACTCTCTCTATTTTGTTGACATCCTTCCTATAATTGGGCGACCAAAATTGTACACCATACTCCAGATTTGGTCTCACCAATGCCTTGTACAATTTTAACATTACATCCCAGCTTCTATACTCAATGCTCTGATTTATAAAGGCTAGCATACCAAAAGCTTTCTTTACCACCCTATCTATATGAGATTCCACCTTCAAGGAACTATGCACGGTTATTTCCAGATCCCTCTGTTCAACTGTATTCTTCAATTGCCTACCATTTATCATGTACGTTCTATTTTGATTTGTCCTGCCAAGGTGTAACACCTCACATTTATCAGCATTAAACTCCATCTGCCATTTTTCAGCCCATTTTTCCAAATGGCCTAAATCACTCTGTAGACTTTGGAAATCCTCTTCATTATCCACAACACCCCCTATCTTGGTATCATCTGCATACTTACTAATCCAATTTACCACCCCTTCATCCAGATCATTGATGTACATGACAAACAACAAAGGACCCAACACAGATCCCTGAGGCACCCCACTAGTCACCTGCCTCCAAACCGACAAACAGCCATCCACCATTACCCTCTGGCTTCTCCCATTCAACCACTGCTGAATCCATCTTGCTATTCCTGCATTTATACCCAACAGTTTAACCTTCTTAACCAACCTTCCATGAGGAACCTTGCCAAAGCCCTTACTAAAGTCCATATAGACAACATCCACTCCTTTACCCTCGTCAATTTCCCTAGTAACCTCTTCAAAAAATTCAAGAAGATTAGTCAAACATGACCTTCCAGGCACAAATCCATGTTGACTGTTCCTAATCAGACCCTGTTTATCCAGATGCTTATATACATTATCTCTAAGTATCTTTTCCATTAATTTGCCCACCACTGAAGTCAAACTAACAGGTCTATAATTGCTAGGTTTACTCTTTGAACCCTTTTTAAACAATGGAACAACATGCGCAGTACGCCAATCCTCGGGGACTATTCCCATTTCTAATGACATTTGAAATATTTCTGTCATAGCCCCGGCTATTTCTACACTAACTTCCCTCAATGTCCTAGGGAATATCCTGTCAGGACCTGGAGACTTATCCACTTTTATATTTTTCAAAAGTGTCAGTACTTCTTTTACTTTGAAACTCATAGTATCCATAACTACTCTACTCGTTTCCCTTACCTCACATAATTCAACATCCTTCTCCTTGGTGAATACCGAAGAAAATAAATTGTTCAATATCTCCCCCATCTCTTTTGGCTCTGCAGATAGCTGCCCACTCTGTTTCTCCAGTGGATCGATTCCACATCCTCCAAGCTCATTCCTTTTTATTGCGTTAATCTCATCTCTAACCAGCAACGCTACCCCACCTCCTTTTCCTTTCTGTCTATCCCTCCTGAATATTGAATATCCCTGGAAGTTCAGCTCCCAGGCTTGGTCACCTTGGAGCCATGTCTCCGTGATCCCAACTATACCATAGTCATTAATAGCTATCTGCACATTCAACGCATCCACCTTATTACATATGCTGCTTGCATTGAGACACAAAGCCTTCAGACTTCTTTTTACAACACTCTTACCCCTTATACAATTATGTTGAAAAGTGGCAATTTTTGATTTTTGCCCTGGATTTGTCTGCCTGCCACTTTTACTTTTCACCTTGCTACCTATTGCTTCTACCCTCATTTTACACCCCTCTGTCTTTCCGCTCACATATTTAAGAAACCCTTTCCATTTAACTCCATCCTCGACTATCCCATTTGACAGCCCACCCCCCTTATTCGGTTTAAAACCACCCGTGTAGCTGAGCGGTGTTCTTATTGGGGTAGATAAGACTACGAGAGGAATAGATCGAGTAGATGCACAGAGTATCTTGCCCAGAGTAGGTGAATCGAGAATCAGAGGACATAGTTTTAAGGTACAGGGAAAATGATCGGATAAGAATCAGAGGAATCTAACTTTTTCGCACAAAGGGTGGGGATGTATGGAACAAACTGCCGGAGGAGGTAATTGAGGCAGGGACTATGCCACCTTTTAAGAAGCAGTTAGACAGGTACATGGAGAGGACATGTTTGGAAGGATATGGACCAATGCTGGCAGGTGCGACTAGTATTACTGGGACGTGTTGGCCAGTGTGGGGAAGTTGGGCCGATGAGCCAATTTTCACATAATTTTTCATTATATTACTCTAACCGTGGAAGGGGTAAACTGCAACCTCCACACTATCCCAGAACTGAAGCAAGTTCACTGAAGCTCTGAGGCCACACTCTGGCAATCGGTATTGGGAGCATCCACAACAGTTTGATTGGGACAGATATGATACTCCCTGTTTCCCAATTTTCTCCGTCCTCCTTGCCCATTCCAGTGGTACACTCAGTCTCAGAATTCACATGCTGCTTTACACCCCGCTCCACAGTCTCGTCTTCTCTGTACAATCCACCACATTGTGCTAGCTGTCAGAAGTATCTGGGATACTATTTTTATAGCTACCCCACAAGTTTAATATCCTCCTCACTGGCAGTTTTGTCTTCAGCTGGCCCGTGGGCTTTTGGGTAGGCAGGGACTCTAAATCTTAGCGCGCAGGAGGATGAGGCTGATCTTATAGAGATGTATACATTTATGAGAGGAATAGATCGGGTAGATGCACAGTCTTTTGCGGTTTCAGAGCACCAGTGCCCCGTGCTGAAAGATGCATTTAGTGCAAAGTAATTGCTCCTGTCGACATTATTTTTCAAATCCTTATTTTACTGTGGTCAAACCACACACATTGTAGAAAATGCATTGCAAGATTAGCAAGTTTGCTAATGGTACAAAGTAGTTGGTTTTGCAGATAGTGGAGGTGGTTGTGACAAATTAAAGCACCATCGTGATCGATTGACCAGGTGGGCTGAAGAATGGTTGATGGAATTGAATACAGAGAAACGGGGTGTGTGTCATTTTGGGAAGTCTAACAGGCAAGACATATAAAGTAAATGGTAAGGCTCGGGGTAGTGTTGTGTTGAAGAGGAATTCTGGTGTGCAGGTGAATGTTCCTTGAAGTAGTCGTCGCAGTTAGATAGGATGGCCAAAAAAGGCGTATGGTACCTTGGCCTTCATCAGTCACAGTATAGAAGTTTGAAGGATATGTTGCAGTTGTATAAGACGTCAGTGGAGACGCATTTAGAGTATTGCGTTTAGTTCTGGGCACCATGTTAAAGGAATAATATGTTCAAGCTGGAAAGGTTGTAGAGAGGATTTACGAGGATGTTGCCAGGACTAGAGGGTCCGAGGTATCGGGAGAGGTTGGGTAGGCAGGGACTCTAAATCTTAGCGCGTAGGAGGATGAGGCTGATCTTATAGAGATGTATACATTTATGAGAGGAATAGATCGGGTAGATGCACAGTCTCTATAAGTGAATCGAGGACACGAGGATAGGGGAGTAAGATGAAGGGGATAAGATTAATCGGTAACTGAGGAGTGGTTGAGGCTGGGACTATCGTAATGTTTAAGAAACAGTTAGGATACATGGATAGGACAATTCTGTAGGGATATGGACCGCGGCGGGCAAGTGGGATTAGTGTAGCTGGGACATGTTGGCCGGTGTGGGCAAGTTGAGCCGAAGAGCCTGTTTCCACACTGTATCACTCAATGCCTCTATCTACAATATGACCACTGGCACCTGAGCTTGCAGTACCTGTTGGGTCAAAGCATGACCAAATAATCCACACGTTGTTCCCTGGCGTTCCTGAGTTGCGTCCCGCGGTGGATCTGGAACACAAGGTTGGTGGCGAGACCATATAACCATATAACCATATAACAATTACAGCACGGAAACAGGCCATCTCGACCCCTCTAGTCCGTGCCGAACACATAGTCTCCCCTAGTCCCATATACCTGCGCTCAGACCATAACCCTCCATTCCTTTCCCATCCATATAACTATCCAATTTATTTTTAAATGATAAAAACGAACCTGCCTCCACCACCTTCACTGGAAGCTCATTCCACACAGCTACCACTCTCTGCGTAAAGAAGTTCCCCCTCATGTTACCCCTAAACTTCAGTCCCTTAATTCTCAAGTCATGTCCCCTTGTTTGAATCTTCCCTACTCTCAGTGGGAAAAGCTTTTCCACGTCAACTCTGTCTATCCCTCTCATCATTTTAAAAACCTCTATCAAGTCCCCCCTTAACCTTCTGCGCTCCAAAGAATAAAGCCCTAACTTGTTCAACCTTTCTCTGTAACTTAGTTGCTGAAACCCAGGCAACATTCTAGTAAATCTCCTCTGTACTCTCTCTATTTTGTTGACATCCTTCCTATAATTAGGCGACCAAAATTGTACACCATACTCCAGAATTGGCCTCACCAATGCCTTGTACAATTTTAACATTACATCCCAACTTCTATACTCAATGCTCTGATTTATAAAGGCCAGCACACCAAAAGCTTTCTTTACCACCCTATCTACATGAGATTCCACTTTCATGGAACTGTGCACAGTTATTCCCAGATCCCTCTGTTCACCTACATTCTTCAATTCCCTACCATTTACCATGTACGTCCTATTTTGATTTGTCCTGCCAAGATGTAGCACCTCACACTTATCAGCATTAAACTCCATCTGCCATCTTTCAGCCCACTCTTCCAACTGGCATAAATCTCTCTGTAGACTTTGAAACTCTTCTTCATTACCCGCAACCCCACCTATCTTAGTATCATCTGCATACTTACTAATCCAATTTACCACACCATCGTCCAGATCATTGATGTACATGACAAACAACAGTGGACCCAACACAGATCCCTGTGGCACCCCACTCGTCACTGGCCTCCAACCTGACAAACAACCATCCACCATTACTCTCTGGCATCTCCCATTCAGCCACTGTTGAATCCATCTTGCTACTCCACCATTAATACCCAACCATTGAACCTTCTTAACCAACCTTCCATGAGGAACCTTGTCAAAGGCCTTACTGAAGTCCATATACACAACATCCACTGCTTTACCCTCATCAATTTCCCGAGTAACATCTTCAAAAAATTCAAGAAGATTAGTTAAACATGACCTTCCAGGCACAAATCCATGTTGACTGTTCCTAATCAGACCCTGTTTATCCAGATGCTTATATATATTATCTCTAAGTATTCTTTCCATTAATTTGCCCACCACTGACGTCAAACTAATAGGTCTATAATTGCTAGGTTTACTCTTAGACCCCTTTTTAAACAATGGAACAACATGCGCAGTACGCCAATCCTCCGGCACTATTCCCGTTTCTAATGACATTTGAAATATTTCTGCCATAGCCCCTGCTATTTCTACACTAACTTCCCTCAATGTCCTAGGGAATATCCTGTCCGGACCTGGAGACTTATCCACTTTTATATTTCTCAAAAGTGTCAGTACTTCCTCTTCTTTGATCCTCATAGTTTCCATAGCTACTCTACTTGTTTCCCTTACCTCACATAATTCAATATCCTTTTCCTTGGTGAATACCGAAGAAAAGAAACTGTTCAATATCTCCCCCATCTCTTTTGGCTCTGCAGATAGTTGGCCACTCTGACTCTCTAATGGACCAATTTTATCCCTAGTTATCCTTTTGCTATTAATATAGCGGTAGAAACCCTTCGGATTTACTTTTACCTTACTTGCCAAAGCAACCTCATATCTTCTTTTAGCTTTTCTAATTTCTTTCTTAAGATTCTTTTTACATTCTTTATACTCCTCAAGCACCTCATTTACTCCATGCTGCCTATAACTATTGTAGATATCCCTCTTTTTCCGAACCAAGTGTCCAATTTCCCTTGAAAACCATGGCTCTTTACAATTTTTACGATTTCCTTTCAACCGAACAGGGACATAAAGATTCTGTACTCTTAAAATTTCACCTTTGAATGTACTCCATTTCTCTTCCACATCTTTCCCATAAAACAAACTGTCCCAATTTACTCCTTTTAAATCCTTTCGCATCTCCTCAAAGTTAGCCTTTCTCCAATCAAAAATCTCAACCCTAGGTCCAGTTTTGTCCCTCTCCATAATTATATTGAAACTAATGGTATTGTGATCACTGGACCCGAACTGTTCCCCAACGCATACCTCTGCCACCTGACCCATCTCATTTCCTAACAGGAGGTCCAGTACCGCCCCTTCTCTAGTAGGTACTTCTATGTATTGTTGCAAAAAACTATCCTGCACACATTTTACAAACTCCAACCCATCCAGCCCATTTACAGAATGTGTTTCCCAGTCTATGTGTGGAAAATTGAAATCTCCCACAATCACTACCTTGTGCTTACTACTAATATCTGCAATCTCCTTACATATTTGCTCTTCCAATTCTCGCTCCCCATTTGGCGGTCTATAATACACCCCTATAAGTGTTGCTACCCCTTTCCCATTTCTTAGTTCCACCCAAATAGCCTCCCTAGACGAGCCCTCTAATCTATCCTGCCAAAGCACTGCTGTAATATCTTCCCTGATAAGCAATGCAACACCTCCACCTCTTGCCCCTCCAATTCTATCACACCTGAAGCAACGAAATCCTGGAATATTTAGTTTCCAATCACAGCCCTCCTGCAACCATGTTTCACTGATCGCCACAACATCATACTTCCAGGTGTCAATCCAGGCTCTAAGTTCATCCACTTTTCTTACAATGCTCCTAGCATTAAAATATACACATTTAAGAAACCCACCCTCTCTTATTCTCTGATTATTTTCTTTTTCTTCTCTCTCCCCTACATTTTGGGTCAGAGTGCTACCATTCTCTGCCCCCTGCTTCACACACTGACTGCTAGCTTTCCCAATTTGAGTCCCTCCCCCCAACCATACTAGTTTAAAGTCTCCCCAGTAGCCTTTGCAAATCTCCCCGCCAGGATATTGGTCCCCCTTGAGTTCAAGTGCAACCCGTCCTTTCTGTACAGGTCGCACCTTCCCCAAAAGAGGTCCCAATGATCCAGAAACTTGAATCCATACCCACTGCACCAGTCCCTCATCCACGCATTTATCCTCCACCTCGCTCCATTCCTACTCTCACTGTCGCGTGGCACAGGCAGTAATCCTGAGATTGTTACCTTTCCAGTCCTTCTCCTTAACTCTCTACCTAACTCCCTAAATTCTACTTTCAGGACCTCTTCTCTTTTTTTACCTATGTCGTTGGTACCTATATGCACCACAACCTCAGGCTCCTCTCCCTCCCATTTCAGGATTTCTTGGACACGTTCAGACACATCCCTGACCCTGGCACCAGGGAGGCAAACTACCATCCGGGACTCCTGTCTGCGTCCACAGAATCGCCTATCCGACCCCCTGACTATAGAGTCCCCTATTACAATTGCCCTCCCCTTCTTTTCCTTACCCTTCTGAGCAACCGGACCGGTCTTTGTGCCAGAGGCCCGGCCGCGGTCGCTGCCCCCAGGTAGGCTGTCTCCCCCACCCTTACTCAAACATGAGTACTTATTTTCAAGGTGTACAGCCACCGGGGTACCCACCAGTCCCTGCCTCTGCCCATTGCCCTTCCTAACTGTGACCCAGTTTTCTGTCTCCCGTGTTCTTGGAGTGACCACCTCCCTGTAACTCCTTTCTATGACCTCCTCGCTCTCCCTGAGCAGACAGAGGTCATCGAGTTGCTGCTCCAGGTTCCTAACGCGGTCCCTTAGGAGCCCCATCTCGACGCACCTGGCGCAGATGTGGACGTCTGGAGAGCACTCAGACTCCATGACCTCCCACATCTGACATCCAGAACAGTAAACTGCCCTCGCCTTCATTCTCCCCCTTATCCAAATACAATAAAGCCTTACAATTACAATACAAATACAATACAAGCCAATCAGCTGCTTCCGCTGGTCCTCTTCCACCAATCAGAGGTTTCCACCAGAATCCTTCTCTGGAAGTGAGATGGAACGTTACAGATTTGGGTAACTTACAGCTGCAGGTAAGTCCTCCTCTCTCCAACGGCTCCCCTGGCCTCTGTAGAAGCAAACCCCGCGCTGTATTTATACTTACAGCTGCAGGTAAGTCCTCCTCTCTCCAACGGCTCCCCGGGCCTCTGTAGAAGCAAACCCCGCGCTGTATTTATACTTACAGCTGCAGGTAAGTCCTCCTCTCTCCAACGGCTCCCCGGGCCTCTGTAGAAGCAAACCCCGCGCTGTATTTATACTTACAGCTGCAGGTAAGTCCTCCTCTCTCCAACGGCTCCCCGGGCCTCTGTAGAAGCAAACCCCGCGCTGTATTTATACTTACAGCTGCAGGTAAGTCCTCCTCTCTCCAACGGCTCCCCTGGCCTCTGTAGAAGCAAACCCCGCGCTGTATTTATACTTACAGCTGCAGGTAAGTCCTCCTCTCTCCAACGGCTCCCCTGGCCTCTGTAGAAGCAAACCCCGCGCTGTATTTATACTTACAGCTGCAGGTAAGTCCTCCTCTCTCCAACGGCTCCCCTGGCCTCTGTAGAAGCAAACCCCGCGCTGTATTTATACTTACAGCTGCAGGTAAGTCCTCCTCTCTCCAACGGCTCCCCTGGCCTCTGTAGAAGCAAACCCCGCGCTGTATTTATACTTACAGCTGCAGGTAAGTCCTCCTCTCTCCAACGGCTCCCCTGGCCTCTGTAGAAGCAAACCCCGCGCTGTATTTATACTTACAGCTGCAGGTAAGTCCTCCTCTCTCCAACGGCTCCCCTGGCCTCTGTAGAAGCAAACCCCGCGCTGTATTTATACTTACAGCTGCAGGTAAGTCCTCCTCTCTCCAACGGCTCCCCTGGCCTCTGTAGAAGCAAACCCCGCGCTGTATTTATACTTACAGCTGCAGGTAAGTCCTCCTCTCTCCAACGGCTCCCCTGGCCTCTGTAGAAGCAAACCCCGCGCTGTATTTATACTTACCGCTGCAGGTAAGTCCTCCTCTCTCCAACGGCTCCCCTGGCCTCTGTAGAAGCAAACCCCGCGCTGTATTTATACTTACAGCTGCAGGTAAGTCCTCCTCTCTCCAACGGCTCCCCTGGCCTCTGTAGAAGCAAACCCCGCGCTGTATTTATACTTACAGCTGCAGGTAAGTCCTCCTCTCTCCAACGGCTCCCCTGGCCTCTGTAGAAGCAAACCCCGCGCTGTATTTATACTTACAGCTGCAGGTAAGACCTCCTCTCTCCAACGGCTCCCCTGGCCTCTGTAGAAGCAAACCCCGCGCTGTATTTATACTTACAGCTGCAGGTAAGTCCTCCTCTCTCCAACGGCTCCCCTGGCCTCTGTAGAAGCAAACCCCGCGCTGTATTTATACTTACAGCTGCAGGTAAGTCCTCCTCTCTCCAACGGCTCCCCGGGCCTCTGTAGAAGCAAACCCCGCGCTGTATTTATACTTACAGCTGCAGGTAAGTCCTCCTCTCTCCAACGGCTCCCCTGGCCTCTGTAGAAGCAAACCCCGCGCTGTATTTATACTTACAGCTGCAGGTAAGTCCTCCTCTCTCCAACGGCTCCCCTGGCCTCTGTAGAAGCAAACCCCGCGCTGTATTTATACTTACAGCTGCAGGTAAGTCCTCCTCTCTCCAACGGCTCCCCTGGCCTCTGTAGAAGCAAACCCCGCGCTGTATTTATACTTACAGCTGCAGGTAAGTCCTCCTCTCTCCAACGGCTCCCCTGGCCTCTGTAGAAGCAAACCCCGCGCTGTATTTTACTTACAGCTGCAGGTAAGTCCTCCTCTCTCCAACGGCTCCCCTGGCCTCTGTAGAAGCAAACCCCGCGCTGTATTTATACTTACAGCTGCAGGTAAGTCCTCCTCTCTCCAACGGCTCCCCTGGCCTCTGTAGAAGCAAACCCCGCGCTGTATTTATACTTACAGCTGCAGGTAAGTCCTCCTCTCTCCACCGGCTCCCCTGGCCTCTGTAGAAGCAAACCCCGCGCTGTATTTATACTTACAGCTGCAGGTAAGTCCTCCTCTCTCCACCGGCTCCCCTGGCCTCTGTAGAAGCAAACCCCGCGCTGTATTTATACTTACCGCTGCAGGTAAGTCCTCCTCTCTCCAACGGCTCCCCTGGCCTCTGTAGAAGCAAACCCCGCGCTGTATTTATACTTACAGCTGCAGGTAAGTCCTCCTCT
Source organism: Amblyraja radiata (assembly GCF_010909765.2). Classification (NCBI taxonomy): domain Eukaryota; kingdom Metazoa; phylum Chordata; class Chondrichthyes; order Rajiformes; family Rajidae; genus Amblyraja; species Amblyraja radiata. The sequence goes on along the minus strand of NC_045998.1, from coordinate 4,578,732 downwards.
CTCCAACGGCTCCCCTGGCCTCTGTAGAAGCAAACCCCGCGCTGTATTTATACTTACAGCTGCAGGTAAGTCCTCCTCTCTCCAACGGCTCCCCTGGCCTCTGTAGAAGCAAACCCCGCGCTGTATTTATACTTACAGCTGCAGGTAAGTCCTCCTCTCTCCAACGGCTCCCCTGGCCTCTGTAGAAGCAAACCCCGCGCTGTATTTATACTTACAGCTGCAGGTAAGTCCTCCTCTCTCCAACGGCTCCCCTGGCCTCTGTAGAAGCAAACCCCGCGCTGTATTTATACTTACAGCTGCAGGTAAGTCCTCCTCTCTCCAACGGCTCCCCTGGCCTCTGTAGAAGCAAACCCCGCGCTGTATTTATACTTACAGCTGCAGGTAAGTCCTCCTCTCTCCAACGGCTCCCCTGGCCTCTGTAGAAGCAAACCCCGCGCTGTATTTATACTTACAGCTGCAGGTAAGTCCTCCTCTCTCCAACGGCTCCCCTGGCCTCTGTAGAAGCAAACCCCGCGCTGTATTTATACTTACAGCTGCAGGTAAGTCCTCCTCTCTCCAACGGCTCCCCTGGCCTCTGTAGAAGCAAACCCCGCGCTGTATTTATACTTACAGCTGCAGGTAAGTCCTCCTCTCTCCAACGGCTCCCCTGGCCTCTGTAGAAGCAAACCCCGCGCTGTATTTATACTTACAGCTGCAGGTAAGTCCTCCTCTCTCCAACGGCTCCCCTGGCCTCTGGACGTGGAGTTTAAAAGAGTAAAATCACATTGAACAGCTGATCGGGTGGGAAGGGACAAATAATCACCAGTCCGTGCTAACATAGAAAGTCTCGAAGGTCATACATTTCGCCTTGAACTTCACACACTCCTCCAGGACGGTCTACGCGCGCCCTTGTTTTCCCTTGATTCTCTCCTGCTGAACTCTATCCCTCCATCCTGAATAAATCCATCAGATAATGCAGCCCCTGCTCCAAGCTGTCCGTCTGTAATCGAAATGCACTCCCCTCAAGCTCTACAATTAGTCCTCCTCCACCTTGAAGTATGTCACCATACCCTCATCTGTCATTCCCTTCTTCCATCTTCAATCATTCCATGCATTTCCTCTCCCCATCTCTCTACGGCTATTTCATACTAGCCAATTGTAGTGCTTGATAATATAGGTGTGTGTGGGCAGGTGTATGTGTGTGGGGCGGGGTGTGGCGGGGGTTTGTGGGGAGGGGGTTTGCGGGCAGGTGGGTTGTGGGTGACTGGACGGGGGATGGGGTGTGTGAGGTGTGCGGGATTGTGGGGACGGGTGGGGTGTGGGGTATGGGAAGATTTGTGTGGGCGGCGGTTTGAGGGGGCGGTAGGGTTGTGGGGTGGGTGGGAGTTGTGGGGGCGGGGGAAGTGATTAAGGGGTTGTGGGGGGTGAGTTATTGTCGGGGGTTGAGGGGGAGGGGTGTTTGTGGTGGCGGGGGTTTGTGAGAACCGGGGGTTGTGAGGCGGGGTGGTTGTGGGGCGGGGGGTTGCGGAGGCGGGGGGGTTTGTGGGAGGGAAGGTTGTGGGAGCCGGGTGTGGGCGGGGGTGAGTGTGTGGGAGTGGGGGCGTTTGGGGGAGAGTGGTGTGTGGGCTGGGGTTAGTTGTGGGGGAGAGGGGTGTTCGGGCGGGGGGGGGGGGAGTGTGCTCGTTGAATAGACGGTGGAAGAGCCATGGGCGAAAGGGTGGCATCACGGGGGAGGGGGAAGGAACGCGCGATGGCGCAGTAAGGGGTGGACCATGCTGGGGAGCGACTGGGGAAAGAGACTGATCCCCGCGGCGCTGACTGGCAGGAAATGAGATCGATGTGTGCGCTAGCAGTTTTTTATATTTATATACCTCGCTAAATCATACTGCATTCAACCGATCGGAACTAAACTTGGCGCCCTTGCAGTACAGGAGAGCGGTTAGTGAACTGGCGAATCGCGAACCGTTTTTTGGCGCAAAGAGAGAGACCGCGAAAACCGGAAGATAACAAAATCAGAGTTTTAGTTATGTACTAGATCAAGTGCAGACCGTTGGGTCTGTTTCCCAAACGCGTGTTTGCTGGGGGGGGGGGGGGGGCTGTGGCATCACACTCACACTAACCATCCTCCCTCCCCCAACACACACAGGTGGGGGGAGGGGCGGAGGGGGAGTAGGTGTGAGCAGACGGGAGTGTGAGAAGAGGTGAGGGAGGGGAGACGGGGAGAAGGAAACGGGAGAGATTTGGGAGGGAGAGGAGAGCGGGGTGGGTGAGGGGGAGGAGAGAACTGGAATAGTGGGAATTGAGGGAGGGAGGGGAAGAGGAGAAGGGTGAGTGGTGCAAAAGGGACAGAGGGGTAGGGGAAGGTGGGGGAGCGAGAGGGGAGGGAGGTGGAGAGGGGTGGGGGGGAGAGGTGAAGGTGGGGAGGAAGAGTGGGAGGGGGATGGTGGGAAAGAAGTGAAAGATTGGGGAGGAAGGGAGGGAGGGAGGGGGAGAGAGGTAGCGGGAGTGGTGGAAGAGGGACAGAGGGGTAGGGGAAGGGTGGGGGCGAGGGAAGGGAGGAGGAAGGGAGGGGGAGAGAGAGGGGTGGGGGATGGAGAGGGGTGGGGTAAGGGGGGAAATAAGTGGAAGAGTGGGGACGGAGGGGTATGGGGAATGGTGGTAGAGAGACAGGGTGGGATGGGGAAGGGGGCGGGGGGAGAGAGGGAAGGGGGTGGAATGCGTGGGGAGGGGGTGGGGGAGAGAGTGATGGGCTGGGGGAGGAGGGGGAGGAGAGGGAGAAAGGTGATAGAGGGAGATGGAGGGGGAGGAGAGAGGGGTGGGGGAGAATGGAGGGGAGGGGGATATAGGTGTGGGGGACGGGGGACGGAGGCGAGTAGGAGGATGGGGTTGAGGGTAGAGGGGGAAACGTGTGGATGGAGGAGGAGAGTGGGGAGGGGGAAGGGGGTGGGGTAGAAAGGAAAGGGGGTGGGGGAGGGAAGGGGGTGGGAGGCGGGGGGTGGGGGAGAGAGGGAAGTGGGTCGGCGAGGGAAGGGAGAGAGGGAAGGGGTGGGGGTGAGAGCGATGGGGTGGGAGGGGGAGGGGGAGGAGAGGGAGAAGGTTGAGGGGAGGAAGATTGAGAGGGGGAGGAGAGACGGATGGGGTAGTGGGAGGAGAGAGGGATGGGTGAGGGGGAGAGAGGTGTGGAGGAGGGGGGAGCGATGGGGAGGAAGGGGAGGAGAAGGTGTAGGAGAGGGAGGGGGGAGAGTGCGAAGGGAGGGGGGAGGGGTGGGGGGGGGAGGGAGGGGAAATAGTGGGGAGGGAGAGTGGTAGGGGAGGGGGTACGGACAGTGACCCCCAACCCTCTTTCTCTATACCCACACACGTGATGACGCGCTTCGACACGGGTTGCGAGGGTGGGGGGGGGGGGAGGGGGGCTGGGGCAGGGGCAAAGGCATATGTAACTTTATCCATTCCGATTAGACATCTGTGAGCATTGGGCATTGTGACATCACACGGTGGAACGTTCACCAACATTCTATGGGTGAGAGCTGTTTATTTTTAACATTATGAAATTTGGGGGGTGGGGGAGAAGGATTGTATTTAAAATGTGTACATAAACACGCCGAAATGTAATCAGGACTGGATACTTGGAATGAAAAGTGAAATATCCACCGAAATGGAAAACATCTCTGCGTTTCTGCGTGTGGTGTTGGCGTAGCAACGAATCAAAGGCTGGCACCAACAAGACAGGCAGAAACACACACAGCCAGACACACAGCCACACACGCACACATATGTTTAAATATAGACTTGGAATCATGAACTTTGAAAATTTGACAGTCTTGTGGGAGAACACACAGGGATCAGATATTTTTAACACTCATCAAGCACTAGAGATCAGCTCCACCTCCCGATACATAACTTCCTGCAATCACTTAATGCAGCCCTCCCATTCCCCTCCACAATCTGCCTCTGTGACATGTCCCTGTTAATATCCTGGCTGATAACGTCCTTAAATATCATATGACATTTTACCATGCATCCACAGGAGATTAAGTACCTGTCCTTTCATTTCTTTCCTTCCCACTATTCTGGAACCTAAACAGTATTTTTCAGGTAAGACTAGCGACTCACTTGCACTGCGCATTATTCACAATGTCACCGGCTCCACATTGGGGAATCCAAATGCAAAATGGTGATCGCTGCCATTCTGGTTCTACACCCCATTCCCACTCTTGTCTGTGGCATTGTTATAACACATTTCAATGTAAATTCGAAGAACAACACCTCAAATTTTCCATTGGGATTAATTACAGCCTGCAGGATTTGATATTGAATTCACCAACTTCATATAACATGCTCTTTCCTTCTGATTGCATCCGGGCTGGTCATTTGAGATTGCTATTACTTTCTAACTTGTTTTCCCCTCTTCTGTTCTTTTATTTGTAATTCTGGTCTGCTTAGCCAGCTTAGAACATCCACATAGTTCAGACTTCACAACATTAGCAACTCATTTTATAGACAATGATTAACTGTCCATTCAAAGGCTACAACATTTGAGTTATTCCAAACATTTTCTTTGTACTGCTCATTGCTTCCCTCAATCTACGCTGTACTTATTCCATGTTCCCCTAACCTACTGATGTGTTTAGTCTTTCTGCAAACTACTGGTGTACATTGACATGTGGTTCGGGGAACAATGGCTCCTGAAATAAAATGACTGGGCTATTTGCTTGTTATGCATCTTACCAGTCCCACCCTGTTCTCAACTAAAATTTGAATGAATGTGTCAAGAGTTGGCTTTCTGGACTGTAACTTTTATGACTAAAGTTCATTGAGCAGCTTCCCCCACAGGTTGACGATTCGTCATAATTCACGTGCAAATGTGCACTTCAATATGGTTCTGCACTACAGCAATGTTTCTGATTGTGTAATGTCTAGTTAATCAGTTAATCACACATGGAATCCAAAATTAGATTCCACGAATACTGTCTTAGAAATCGATGTTTGCGAATTACAACTTTGAATACCAACACTCCTTGATACCTATAAATGGTGTGGGGGTGGGGGAGGGGAATTTGTGGAGGGGTGTGTGGGGGAAGGGGGTTGGGGGTTGGGGTTGGGGTGGGTGGATGTGGGGGAGGGGAGATGTGGAGGGGGGAGGGGTGGAGGGTGTGTGGGCGGGGCGGTTTGGGGGAGAGGATTGTGGGGGATGGGGAATCTTAGCAATCGATCGGAACAAATCGTATTTGACGCGGCAGAGGAGAATGGTGAGTAAGGTGGCAAAACATCGTTGCGCTATGGGGGGTCGTTTTTGCGCAAATATAATCACAACGCAGACAGGAAGTGGTCGAGAGTTTTAGTAATATGCTAGACCAAGTGCAGACCCATCGGGTCTGGTCCCCGAACACGGGAGGAAGTGGAGGAGAGCCGGTCGGCACCAGCCGTTGGGAAAAATGTCGGCGTTTTTCGAGCAGAGCCCGGCGGCAGCAGCCGTTATGGTCACTGGCCAGCAGGAGGCGACAAAATGAGTGAGTGGGGGGGGTTTATTAAAATCTGTATATAAAAATGTCTTTTTTTTTGAATTATTTTATTTTATTAGAAGTATGTACAATCGTATGGCACCATCATGCCTAATATATATTTTCAATATACATTTTATGTACAGCTTCCTTTTTTTTGTTATATTAACGAAAGATTAGAATAAGAAAAATAAGTTAGATAGTATAGGATAGAAAGACGTGAGATATATAGTGTGTGAAGAAAAATAAAAAAGACGAATGAGTGAAGAAAGTTGAGAAAAAGAAAATAGAAAAAAGAGAATAAAACATTAAAAAAAAGTAAGGAGTTTATAATCTTGACCAACCCTCGTCCAGTCCTGAAACAGTTATTTTTTACAATTGTGTTGCATCATATGATTCCAAAAAGACGACAAATGGAGACCAACTCGTTATGAATTGGTCTGATTCATCCATTAGGTTGAATCGCATTTCATCAAGATGTGCGGTGTCCAACATACTTGCAATCCACATTTTAAGCGTTGGTATTGATGTATTTTTCAAAAATTTTACTATTAATTTTTTTGCTATTATTAAACCATAGTTAACAAATAAATGTTGAGATGTGTTCAATTTATTCCCATCTTCCATTACGCCTAATGTAATCATTTCAGTATTAGGTTCCATACTTATCTTTAATAATTTTGTAAATATTTCGAAAATATCACTCCAAAATCTATAAAGTTTTATGCAGGAAACTAAGGAGTGTGTTATAGTTGCATTTTGGGATAGACATTTATCACAAATGGCGGATATGTTTGGATAAAATGTGTTCAATCTTGTTTTTGAATAATATAATCTATGTAAAATTTTTAATTGAATTAGATTATGTTTTACATTAATCGAACACGTGTGAATATATATCAAGTACTTTTCCCATGTAACCTTCGTAATTTTTATCATTAGTTCCCGTTCCCGCTCTTCTCTAAGTACCTCTGTCGATGGTAGGTCTATATTTAGAATACTATTATATAAATATGATATTAATTTTTGTGAGTCAGCTTCAATATTAATTGCATCTTCCAATAATTCAGGAGTTATTTTTTGATATCCTTGTATATATTTTTTCATGAAATCGCAAATCTGAAGATATTTAAAATATTGGTTGTTTTTTCAGTTTACATTTTTTCGGGGAGAAGAGGATCGTTCTTATATTACAAGGATGCCAATCCTCTTTTTCCATTTTTATCCATTCTGTCTGTTGGGTAGAACTGTCCAGCCAGTAAATTATATTCTTGATATGTACTGCCCAGTAATAATACATAAAATTCGGAAGTGAAAATCCCCCGACCTCTTTTGGTTACATAAGTGTGTTTGTGTTTTTGTAATTCTATGTGATATATAGTCCCAAATAAAATTAGTAATATTAGAGGCTTATTTAAAAATATATATTTTGGTATATATACCGGTATAGACTGAAATCGGTATAGTAATTGTGGTAGGAAGATCAGTTTTATTGCATTTATTCTACGGGAGTGATTTGTGAGGGAAAGGAGAGCGGGGTATGAGGTGAGAGAGGGGGAATTGGGAGAGATATGTGGGGGAGGGGGGTGGGGAGGGAGAAGTGGATAGAGAGAGGAGGAGAGGGGTGGGGGGAGAGAGGGGAAAGAGTGGGGAGGGATAGTGGAGGGGGAGGGGGGAGAGAAGTGGAAGAGTGGGGAGGGAGGGAGTGAGAGGTAGAGGGAATGATGGGAGAGGGGCATAGGGGTAGGGGGAATGGGTGGGGGAGAGAGGGGAGGGAGGGGGAGTGTGGTGTGGGGAGGGAGAGAGAGAGCGGTGGAGTAAGGGGGAGTGGTGGAAGAGGGACAGAGGGGTAGGGGGAAGGGGGGAGGGGTGGAGTAGAGAGGGAAGGGCGACGGGGAGAGAGGGATGGGGTGGGAGGAGGAGGGGGTGAGGGGTGAGGAGAGGGAGATAGAGAGAGGGGAGGGGAGAGATGTATGGGGGTTGGGGAGAGAGGAGGAAGATTGTGGAGGGATGGGGAAGACTGGGGAGGGGGAAGGGGTGGTGAGAGAGTGAATGGGTGGGAGAGAAAGTGGAAGGGGGTGGGGAAGAAAGGGATGGGGTGGGTGGAGGAGGGAGAGGAGAGGGGTGAGGAGAGGGAGAGGAGAGAGGGCTGGGGAGGGGGAGGAGAGGGGGATGGGGAGGGGAAGAGAGGTGTGGGGCATGGGCGGAGGGAGCGGAGGAGGGAGATGGGGTAGAGGGGTGGGAGAGAGGGTAGGCAAGTAGGAGAGAGAGGGATGGGAGGGGGAGGAGAGGGAGAGGGGTGAGGAGAGGGACAGGGGGAGGAGAGAGGGATGAGGAGGGCAGTGAGGTGTGGGGGGAGGCGAGAGGGAGGAGAGGAGGGAGATGGGGTAGGCGGGGAGGGAAAGAGTGTGGAGGGAGGGGGAAGAGTGTGGATGGAGGGGATAAGAGGTGGGGGGAGAGAGGGGAAAGAGAGGGGAGGGAGAGTGAGTGGGGGAGGGCAGAGATAAGTGGTAGAGTGGGGCGGGAGGGGGAGATGTGTGGGGGGAGTGGTGAAAGAGGGACAGAGGGGCACCTGGAAGGGGGCGGGGGGAGAGAGGGAAGGGGGTCGGGTAGAGAGTGAATGGGGGTGCGGGAGAGAGGGATGGGTGGGAGAGGGAGAGGGGCGACGAGAGGGATACATAGAAACATATAAATTAGGTGCAGGAGTAGGCCAGTCGGCCCTTCGAGCCTGCACCGCCATTCAATATGATCATGACTGATCATCCAACTCAGTATCCTGTACTTTCTCTCCATACCCCCTGATCCCTTTAGCCACAAGTGCCACATCTAACTCCCTCTTAAATATAGCCACTGAACTGGCCTCATCTACCATCTGTGGCAGAGTATTCCACAGATTCACCACTCTCTGTGTGCAAAATGTTTTTCTTATCTCGGTCCTAGAAGATTTCCCCCTTATCCTGAAACTGTGACACCCTTGTTCTGTACTTCCCCAACATCGGGAACAATCTTCCTGCATCTAGCCTGTCCAACCCCTTAAGAATGTTGTAAGTTTCTATAAGATCCCCCCTCAATCTTTTAAAATCTAGCGAGGACAAGCCGAGTCTATCCAGTCTTTCTTCATATAAATGTCGTGACATCCCAGGAATCAGTCTGGTTAGCATTCTCTGTACTCCCTCTATGGCAAGAATGTCTTTGTAAAGGGAGCTGCAGAGGGGGTAGGAGAGAGGGGTGTGGGAGGGGAAGAGAGATGGGAGGGTGAGAGAGGTGTGGGGGAGGGGAGACAGAGGGGAATGTGGAGATGTGGTAGAGAGAGGGAAGAGTGTGGAAGGAGGGGACGAGTGGGGACGGAGAAGGGTGGTGGGGGAGAGAGGGATAGCGTTGGGAGGAGGAGGGGAGGTGAGGGAGTTGGAGAAGGTGAGGGGAGGGATGGGGGAGGGGAGGAGAGGGATGGGGAGGGGGAGAGAGCTGTGGGGGATGGGTGGAAGGGGGCGGGGGGAGAGAGGGACGATGGTGGGGTAGAGAGCGATGGGGGTGGGAGGAGGAGGGGGAGGAGAGGGAGAGTGGTGAGGAGAGGGAGATGGAGAGGGGGCGGAGAGAGGGGTGGGGGAGGGAAGGAGAGAGGGATGGGGTAGAGAGGTGTGGGGGAGATGGGAGGGAGGCGAGGAGGGAGATAGGGCAGTGGGAAGAGGGGGCAGAGTGTGGATGGAGAGGGAAGAGTGGGAAGGGGGAAAGGGGTGGGGGAGCGAGGGAAAGGGGTGGGGGAAAAAGGGGGTTAGGGGGTGGAGGAGGGAAGGGGGGAGAGGGCAGGGGTTGGGGGAGAGGGGGGTGGTGGTGGGAGGAGGAGGGGGAGGAGGGAGAGTGGTAAGGAGAGGTGGATGGAGAGGGGGAGGAGAGAGGGATGGGGAGGGGAGAGAGGTGAGGGGAGGGGAGGGAGAGATCGGGAGGGAGGGAGAGGAGGTGGAAGATGGGGTACAGGAGGGCGGGGTAAGAGTGTGGAGGGAGGGGAGAGGGGTGGGGGAAGGGGTTGGGGGAGAGATGGAAAGTGGTGGGGGTGGGAAGGGGGGTGGGAGGCAGGGGGGAGAGGGAAGGGGAGAGGGAAGGAGGGTGGGAGAGAGAGGGATGGGGGTGGGAGGAAGACGGGGAGGAGAGGGAGAGGGGTGATGAGAGGGAGATTGAGAGGGGTGAGGAGAGGGAGAGGGAGATTTAGAGGGGAGAGTGTGATGGGGAGGGGGGAGAGGGATGGGGGATGGGGAGTGAGGTGTGGGGGTGGTGGTAGCGATGGGGTAGGGGAGGGATGGGTAAGAGTGTGGAAGGAGGGGGTGGGGAGAGAGGGGAAAGAGTGGGTTGAAGGGTGGTGGAGGAGGGGGGAAGAGAAGTGGTAGAATGTGGAGCGAGGGGGAGAGATGTAGGAAGGGTGGTGGAAGAGGGGCAGAGGGTAGGGGAAGGGGTAGGGGTGGGGGAAGAGTGGAGGGAGGGGAGAGAGAGGGGTGAGGGACGGAGAGGGAGAGAGTTGGGGTAAGGGGGAGAGAAGTGGAGGTGGAGACGGGGGGAGGGAGGGGTAGGGTGAGTTGTGGAGGAGGGACTGAGGGGTAGGCGGAAGAGGACTGGGGAGAGGGGGAAGGGTGTGCGTCATAGAGGCTAGGGGTGGGGGCTGGATGGGGGTGCGGGGAGGAGAGGGAGAGGGTTGAGGAGAGGGAGATGGAGAGGGGAGGAGAGAGGGGTGGTGGAGGGGAGCGATGTGTGGGGGAGAGGGGAGGGAGGCGAGGAGGAAAATGGGGAAGAGTGTGGATGAAAGGGGGTGGGGGAGATGGAAGGACGAGGGGGATGGAAAGGGGAGAGGGAAGGGGGTGGTGGAGAGAGGGATGGGTGGGAGGAGGAGGAAGGAGAGGTAGAGTGGTGAGGAGATGGAGATTGTGAAGGGGAGAAGAGAGGGATGAGGGAGGGCGAGAGAGGGTAGGGAGGGGGAGAGAGTGATGGGGAAGGGGTAGAGAGTTGTAGAGAGGGGGGCGGAGGGAGATGGGGTAGGGGTGGGAGGGGGAAGAGTGTGGAGGGAGGGGGAGAGGGGACGGGGGGAGAGAGGGGAAATAGTGGGGAAGGATAGTGGAAGGGGGAGGGGGAGGGACAGTCCATCAGTTCCCCATTCCCTTTCACCCCTAATCCTATTTCTCTATTCCCACACACGTGATGACACAGGCTGCGGGGGTGGGGGGAGGGTGTGTGGCTGGGGATGGGGCTGGTGCAAAGGCATATGTAAATTGATCCATTCCGATTGGACATCTGTGAGCATCGGAAATTGTGACATCACACGATGGAACGTTCACCAGGGGCTGGGGTTGGGGCTGCTTCTATGGGTGAGAGGCCAGTTTTTGTTTATATTGGGGGGGGGGAGAAGGATTTGATTAATAATGTGTACTTAAACACGACGAAATGTAATCAGGAGTGGATACTTAGAAAGAAAAGTTAAATCTCTACCGAAATGGAAAAAATCTCGGTGATTCTGCGTCTGGTGTCGGCGTAGCAACGAATCAAAGGCAGAAAGGCGGCATCAGCCGGACGGACGGACGGCGGACGGACGCCGGCAGCCACACAGTTTTAAAGATAGATAGATGTAGCTCTGTATGAGTCCGGATCTTCTAAATCTTTATATTTTTTTGAAATAAGCGTAATAGTTGATTCTGTTGGTGTTCAGGTAGTTTGTTTTCTTTAAAAGCATGGGAATATAAATTACATAAATAACGGGTCGTTATCTCATGAAGTTTTTTATAAAATTCATTACTAAAACCATCTGGTCCCGGTGTCTTACCATTTTTCAACGATTTTATTGTTTCACCTATTTATTTGATTGTAATTTGAGCTCCAAGTTCCTCTTTTTCCAAAAGGTCCAGTTTTGGAAGATTACAGTTATCTAAAAATGTTTTAATTTTACTATCTTCTATTTTAATTTTAGATGTGTATACATTTTGGTAACATTGAGAAAATCTATTATTAATATCTTTAGGTGGTATTAGTAATTCACCTTTCTCTGATTTAATTTTGGTTATAGTATTTTCCTTTTCTTGTTTTTCCAATTGGCGAGCGAAAGCTTATGTGGTTTGTCACCAACACTCAAAATGTTCCTGTTTTGTAATTTCGAATAGTCTTATTACTCTTGCCGATAACATTCGATTAAGTTAAAATGTCAGTAATATTATCTTATTATGTTTATCTGTCGTGGAATCTTTAGCATTATCTAACTCTAACTGTCTGATTTCTTGTTCTAACAACATTTGTTCTATCTTATTCTTGTTATTTTGAAAACGTTGATATGAAATTATAATTCCCATAATATATGCCTTAAAAGTTTACCATAATAAAGAAGGCGAAGTACCTGGTGTATCATTTTTTATTTAAAAAAAATGCATTTGTTGTTTTAAATATTGATAGCCTTGCAAGTCATTTAAATTATGTGTATTGAACCTCCAAAAATATTTTTTACCCGGCATTCCCTCAAATTTTACTGAAAATGTCAACGGAGATACTACTAATGTGGTATGTTGGATTGTTTGTATATGACATTAATTTCATATCCACTAAAAAGTAATCAAGTCTTGAATATGTTTTATGTACCGAAGAGTAAAACGAGTATTCCCTTCCAACTGGATTAGCAGATATCCATACTTCTATTATATTAGTATTTTTTATATATGTATTTAGAAGTTCACTAGTCTTAGATTTTAAATGTCTCCTCCTTTGTTTTGCTGATGTATCTAGATATGAGTCTAAAATACAGTTAAATTCCCCCCCTATTATCACATTTTGGTAATTAAACTCTGATATTATATCTATAATTTTATCAAAAAATTGGGGGTTGTCAAAATTCGGAGCGTAAATATTTATCATAGTTAGTGCGGTTGCATAAATTTCTCCCGAAACTATAATATATCTTCCCTCTTTATCTGATATAGTATTTTTTAATTGAAAAGGAATAC